>NW_007378054.1:149938-150188 GCF_000475195.1 Diaphorina citri | reverse complement strand
TTTCTCGCTTTGAGTTCATAGGTCGTCGCGACAAATTTCGAGATCAGAGCTCATTTGTGTCAGAAAATGTGAAAAAAACCCCGCAAAAACCATCATAGGTCGTCGCGACAAATTTCGAGAACAGAGCTCATTTGTGTGAGAAAATGTGAAAAAAATCCCCCAAAAACCAGCTTTTGGTTTTTTGGCTTTATGGTTTTCTGGACAAAATTTGCACCACCATTTTCGTGATCCTGGTAAAAAGACCTTTAAG
>NW_007378054.1:143545-149928 GCF_000475195.1 Diaphorina citri | reverse complement strand
CAATAGTCCGTCCCCTATACCTTTTATTATTAGTAATAATAAAGGAAGGACGGACTAAAAAGGTATAAGGGACGGACTTTTGTATTCGCTTCGGTGTCTGTCTGTCTGTCAGTCAGTCTTACCAGGTTTGGATAAGTCCTTCTATGGGGACAGACTGACTGACTGACAGACACCGAAGCAAATACAATAGTCCGTCCCAAAAAAAAAAATACCGACCTATATATATCAAATTAAAGGTCTTTTTACCAGGATCACGAAAATGGTGGTGCAAATTTTGTCCAGAAAACCATAAAGCAAAAAAAAAAAAAAAAAACCAGGTTTGGATAAGTCCTTCTATGGGGACAGACTGACTGACTGACAGACACCGAAGCAAATACAATAGTCCGTCCCAAAAAAAAAATACAAGTAAAATCAAAAAATCAAATCAAGAATAATAATAAACTGAATATTAAATAAAATAGGTAGGTACATAAATACTAATTTTCTTTAACCAAGATCGAAAAATTCCCAGAGGGACGGGCCCCGCTTGTTAAAAAGTGGTTTTTTGGACTTTTCTCGGTGACGAGGTCTAAGTTCGGAAAATGACCCACAGAACCTTATTGAAAATGATGACATCTACCTACCCTGAGCCGTTGTCAGGGTTTTTTTGGCGCACCCTGTATATACCTATGTTGTATGTTGGTAACTAAAATATAATAATAAAAAAAAAAACTATGGTACATATTTTCAACTTGGAAGTGACCCGAACTTACTAAAACTAACCCAATGATGTTACTATGGTATTTTTTACTTGGAACTGACCCGAACTTACTAAAACTGACCAAATGATGTTACTATACCTGTTGCCTTTGTACTTTTGTCGCGCTGCGCTCATACGTCATATTATAGTAAGTTTCTGCAAAAAGATTTAAGATCCCCCCCAAAAAATACCACTTCGTGGCATAAAAAAGGCGTATTTTGTGAGTTTTTGACAAAAATATTTTCGAAAAAAACACAAGGAAACCCGTTTTTTCCATACTTGCGGGATTCAATCCCGCGCGGGATTGAGGGTAGTACTCGGGGTAACATAGGCTACTTAAAATTGTCACATTCCATCCTGATTTAAAATGGCGGCGGTTCAAAAACGTGAAGAAAATGGCATATTATGTTGATAGACCCATTTTTGTGTTCTTTTCACGGGAACACGGCTCGACCGATTTTGATGAAATTTTTTTGGTTGTTAAAAAGAGTACTCAGGGTGACATAGGCTACTAAAATTATCACATTTCATCCTGATTCAAAATGGCGGCGGTTCAAAGTTATGCCTATTATGCTGCTCTGTTGGACATGTCAGGGAGCGCGTATCGCGACCGTGTGTGTGTATGTGTGTAGTGGATGTGTGTGGTGGGTGGGTGTGGTAGGTGGGTGTGTGTGGTGGGTGGTGTGTGGTTGGTGTGTGATGGGTGTGTGTGTGTGATGGGTGTGTGTGGTGGATGGGTGTGTGGTGGATGGGTGTGTGTGGTGTGTGTGTGTGTTTGTTGTGTGATGGGTGTGTGTGGGTGGGTGTGTGTGTGTGTGATGTGTTGGGTAGTTGTAGTTGGGTTCAATAATGCAAAAGAGTAAACAAAAGGATTAAAGGTTAAAGGAACCATGTAAAAGAAATGTCCCCCCAAACTTCAAACCATGAGTGAGGTCACTGTGGTCCCTAGAAAGAGATTTTTTTTTTTTACCTCTGTATTTTGTGAGTTTTTGACAAAAATATTTTCGAAAAAAACACAAGGAAACCCGTTTTTTCCATACTTGCGGGATTCAATCCCGCGCGGGATTGCCATCCCTAATCCCACCCAAAAAAGTTTAGAAATCCAGTTTTGTACCCCGCCTTTTATTCACTTCATAATTTGTGTGCTCCTCCTTCACGTAGTACCTACCTTTCTTTCCCCTCATCGCTCTCCTCTTTCCTCTAATATTACTTCTGCTTCACTGCATTGGCGGCGTTCCATCGATTTAATTTTAAAGCATTACACGCCGCCAATGCAGTGAAGCAGAAGTAATATTAGAGGAAAGAGGAGTGCAATGAGGGGAAAGAAAGGTAGGTAGGTATAGGTACTACGTGAAGTAGGAGGACACAAATTATGAAGTGAATAAAAGGCGGGGTACAAAACTGGATTTCTAAACTTTTTTGGGGTGGGATGGAGTTTTGTTTATTTTTTGTGGGCACTTGATTTATTTTGGGAGGAACGACTTGGCGGGGTCTTTTTTTATGCCACGAAGTGGTATTTTTGGGGGGTTTTATTTATTAAGATAAATGTTAAATAAAAAGAAAACCTCACTTCGACACTGATCATTATTCATGATACGCCACTGTTAAGGCGCTTTACCTTCTGACAACACTGTAACAAAAATATGAGAGGTTAGCTTTTTCTTCTCGAGTTTTCCAGATGTACCAATTTTGACCCTGTGTGAATTTTACAATAAAATAAAAGTTAATAGAAGAAGTTCTTTTGTGTAATTAATATTGAAAGGTGTTCTTCTTTATTAGCTTATAACCTTCAATAAAGTCCCGATTACTTTTAGGTGAAGTGTGGATGCTAGAGATAAATAACACTTACCTGATACTTTCTAGGTACGTGATCCGTTGGAGGTAGCACAGGAATATCAATAGTGACACCATTACTCGCGTAGTTCTGTTTGTGGAGGCGTGACCAATCACTTATAACTGAGGTGGAAACATAAAAATCTCATTAGACTCTCACAGAGTACAATAGGCCATCTAGTCCCAGTAGGTAAAACACAGCACGATTGATAGTAACAAGCAAGGATAGGTCAAAGGGGGAAGGTAACAACACCCCCAAATACAAGCATAAACCCAATCTTGCTGCGGAGAGGAGAATTCAGGGGATAAAAGATTGGATAAATCATAACGGCTACCTACATATGATGTGATTTTTGGTAATTTTGCAACTAGGTATCTAAAGGTAAGTAAGTGTTATTTGTTCATGCCTATAAATTCGTATATAATTATCTTATCGGCCGTCGGCCGCTGGCAAAGCCATGTTATCTTCGTAATTTAAATAAATTTATATAATGCTGCCTTTTGGTTATACAAATGTTCATCAGAACAAATGCGGCCTCTCCGCTGACAAATCTAGCTATGTTATACTTGTAAAGAGTAAATATACAGGGTGCACCAGAAAAACACTGACAACGGCTCAGGGTAGGTAGATCTCATCATTTCCAAACAAGGTTCTGTGGGTCATTTTCCTAACTTGGGCCTCGTTACCGAGAAATGTCCAAAAAACCACTTTTTGAAAAATCACCGACCTTGTTGTGTCAGTGATTTTCATTTTAATAGATAAACTATTTTTGTTAAAACCACGAGCCAGAGCACAAAATTTTGATCCGAATACATCCGAAACCCGATTTCCAACGTTCAGTTTTGATATGTTTTTTTTTAAGCTTGAATATCTTCGTAATTTAAATACGTCATGTCCGATTATTACATTACGAAACACGCGGTTTTTGTCCGAGGAAATTTTGGAGCACAGGTCTCCATCTTTCAGGAAAACTTGCGCTTTATTCAAGGATCAGAATGAGACCTTTTTTACCTTCTTAAGTCACGTCCTTTCCGGAGAAATAACCACTTGACTACCTGTAAAAACACTCATGATGCTAGAAAACTACTGACCGTGTGTGGGTACCTTTGCAATGTTGTAGATTTTTTTTTTTTTTTTTTTTTTGAGAGGTTTGACAGAGGGAACTGTAACTGCTATGGTCTTATTGTCCCGAAATCGAAGAGAGAAGGAAGACAGGATAGGAGAAAGCCAGCCATTCCGAGAACCGCCCCGGGCGGGAATCGAACCCGCGGCCTAGCGCTTAGAAGGCAGACGCACTACCAACTAAGCTAACTAGGCTGGCAAATGTTGTAGAAGACGCGAGGTCTGTGAAAATAAAATTCAATTTTTCCGCTGGGAAAAAGATTTATTTCAACCAATCAGAGGAAAACTTTTTTAAACGAAAATGTAAACAAGCCAGCCTAGTTAGCTTAGTTGGTAGTTTAGGTAGGTACATAGGTATTCTTTAACCACGATCGAATAAACTACGGCCTAAAAAATTCCCGGAGGGACGGACCCAGCTTGTTTTTTACTACCTGATATAAGGGAATTTTCTTCTTGCTAAAGGTTCACGATTTACCTCTCTATGTATTAGTAAAGGGCAGATTATTAGTAGGAAAATGTCCTGGGAGGTAGTTCTGTTTGTTTGGAACTATGGCAACATAATATTTACCTTCTTCTTGGAATTTGTCTGGATCAATAATATTGCACAATGTGTCCAAGGCATAACTAACAATCTCAGCATCACCCCGGTCAGCTTCCAATATATGACAGATCCCAGCCATGCCTTGAGCCCCTACTTCCACTCGGAATTTCCGGGACATTGCCTTTAATGCCCTACAAGCATCTCTGCGGTCATCTAAAATTTTTCGATTTTACTTTCATTCATTTAATGATTTAAAATCAAGACTAGAGCCCGTTCTCCCTTTATTCCCAATATAATGTTCAAGTCACCCATCCATTTATAAGAAAATGTGAAAAAAAAATCCCACAATTACTCAATTAACTTTAAGTCACCCATCCATTTATTGGCTTTGCTCGGCGTAGCTTAACATCGGTGACGCTAAAACCGGTCTTAAATGATCGACTGAAGTGTTATCTAAAACTTTCTCGCTTTGAGTTCATAGGTCGTCGCGACAAATTTCAAGATCAGAGCTCATTTGTGTGGGAAAATGTGAAAAAAATCCCCCAAAAACAGACCGACAGACAGACGACACCGAAGCGAATACAATAGCCCGTCCCTTATACCTTTTTTAGTCCGTCCTTCCTTTATTATTACTAATAACTAATAATAAAAGGTATAGTGGACGGACTATTGTATTCGCTTCGGTGTCTGTCTGTCAGTCTGTCCCCATAGAAGGACTCATCCAAACCTGGTCGACCTATAAATCAAATTAAAGGTCTTTTTACCAGGATCACGAAAATGGTGGTGCAAATTTTGTCCAGAAAACCATAAAGCAAGAAACCAAAAAAACTGGTTTTTGCGGGATTTTTTTCACATTTTCTCACACAAATGAGCTCTGCTCTCGAAATTTGTCGCGACGACCTATGAACTCAATTTTAGATAACAATCAAAAAAAAAAAAAAAAAAAAAAAAAAAAAAAAAAAAACTGATGTGAACATCGACTTTCTATTACATTTGCGAAACTCCTGCAGTTCCGCAAATGTAATAAACAATAAAATGTCAACAAAAAATACCACTTCGTGCTATAAAAAAGACCCCGCCAAGTCGTTCCCCCCAAAATATATCAAGTGTCCAAAAAATAAACAAACTGTCATACCACCCCTAAAAGATTTGAAATCAATTTTGTACACCGCCTTTTATTCATTCCACTAGCAGAAATCCGGCGCTTTAGTTAATCTCCGGATTTCTGCTAGTTAATCCTTAGGTATGTAGGAAATAACTAGTGGTTGACCCGTCCTTTGTACGGGACCACACACACACACAATCAGCCCACCACACACATACATACACACACCACACCCACACATACATACACACACCACACACACACCACACACACCCACCCAACACAACACACACACATCCATCTCACACACCCATTACACACTGTAACATACATAATTATGTACCCTATCCTCCTAAGATGAAGAAACTAAATAGAAAGATAGATACCTAAAGAGTTAAAGAAAAGAAAGAATAAACCTAAGGAAAATTAAGGTTGCTGGCTGTTTCATGGAAATACCACTGAGTAAGCTCGAAAACTCGGATCCAACCCAATGGCACTCCCAGGAACCAACTGACCTGGATTCGGACACCACTTGTTTCAATAGCTTGAGGGCTGGTGAAACTAGAAGCCAGCCAAATAAATGGGAAGATCTAAAAGTTAGAATGTAAGAAAAGATCAAAAAAACTATAGCTGTACCTTGGTTTGAAAATATGCTGGATAACTTTCCAAGGAAGCTGAAATAAAATAATAGGAGAGCACTTGCTTTCACCCCAAGGGTGAAAGCAAGGGTGTCTTGACCATAGTTGACCAAACCAAAAGCGTACCAAATGAGGTTCCAATGAAGAAACCAATGTAACAGAATAGATCAGAGATTCAGAAATATAGTATGAAATTAAAATAAGACGTATACCTAGGACTGAGCAGTCCTTATCAAGCTGAAAAGGAACCTAGCTAAGTAAAATGAGAATAGGTATTGCATTTTAAAAGGTCTTTGGTATGGGTCCAAAGATAACAAGAAATATTTGGTAATGAATTATTTATTAACATCTTTTTTTTTTTTTTTTTTTTTTTTAATTTTCAAAAAAAGGAAATAAAATAAATG
>NW_007378054.1:101343-142966 GCF_000475195.1 Diaphorina citri | reverse complement strand
AAAATCGGTCGAGCCGTTTTCTCGTAAAAAGAGGACAAAAATGGGTCTATCAACAAAATAGGCCATTTTCTTCACGTTTTTGAACCGCCGCCATTTTGAATCAGGATGGAATGTGAAAATTTCAAGTAGTCTATGTCACCCGCAGTAGGTACTTTTCTTAACAACCACAAAAAATTTCATCAAAATCGGTTGAGCCGTTTTCTCGTGAAAAGAGGACAACCAAAGGTCCATTTAGCGCAACAGACATACAGACAGAAATTTTTCTAATGTGATTTTTGGAACCGTGGATGCATAAGGAGTAAGAATAACTAAATTTTCCCTGTCGCGTATAATATCTCTAGTAGCGCGGTCAAACTTTCTTGACTTGGCGGGGCGGAGCGCTACCGCGCTCCTTAATTTCAAGATTCTAGGCAATGTACAGACAAATCTACAATTTTATTTATATAGATAGACTAGTGGTTGACCTGTCCTTTGTACGGGACCACCACACACACCACAACCATCACACAAACACCACACCCATCACACACATCCCACCACACACCACACCCATCCCACCACATACACACCACACCCATCCCACACACTTCCACTACACACATACACACACATGGTCGCGCTACGCACTCCCTGACATGTCCCACAAAGCAGCATAATAGGCATAACTTTGAACCACCGCAATTTTGAATCAGGATGAAATGTGATAATTTTACGTAGCCTATGTCACCCCAAGTACTCTTCTTAACAACAACAAAAAAAATCATCAAAATCGGTCGAGCTTGTGAAAAGAGGACAAAAACGGGTCTATCAACAAAATAGGTCATTTTCTTCACGTTTTTGAACCGGCACCATTTTGAATCAGGATGGAATGTGACAATTTTAGGTAGACTATGTTACCCCGAGTACTCTTCTTAACAACCACAAAAAATTTCATCAAAATCGGTTCAGCCGTTTTCTCGTGAAAAGAGGACAAAAATGGGTCTATTAGGCTATTTTCTTCACGTTTTTGAACCACCGCCATTTTGAATCAGGATGGAATGTGAAAATTTCAAGTAGGTAGCCTATGTCACCCAGAGTACTTTTTAACAACCACAAAAAATTTCATCAAAATCGGTTGAGCCGTTTTCTTGTGAAAAGAGGACAACCAAAGGTCTATTTAGCATAACAGACAGACATACACACATACACCAATACAGACAGACAGACAGATATTTTTCCAATGTGATTTTTGGATACATAGGGAGTAAGAATAACTAAAAATTTCACGATTCTAAGCAATATACAGACAAATCTACAATTTTATTTATTTTCTTCTGCTAGTGTCATGTCCAATTCCGAACGTTGACGATCATGTTGCTGATTTCACTTCTGTCTCTGGCCGCTCTAAACAATGCTACACTGGAACACTCGTACCACTCCCTCAAATTTCCCAGCCATGATGTTCTCCTTCTGCCTGTGATCTTTCCTTATAGTATGATTTGCAGCAATCCGTACTTCTGCTCATTCCTCATTATGTGTCTGAAGTATTCCAATTTTTTCTTCTTCACCAGGTGTACCAATTCTACTTCTTTGTTCACTCTTGCCATGACTTCTGTATTTCTGACCTTGTCTTTCCAATTTTATTTATATAGATTGCAAAATAATCAAAATTGAGAAATTGATTAATCTAAAAAAAATATTGATTACTAGTGGTTGACCCATCCTTTATACGGGACCACCACACACACACACACAAAGACACCACCACACACACACAAAGACACCACCACACACACACAAACACACCCCCATACACACACCACACCCATCACACACATCCCACCACACACACACCACACCCACACACCCATCCACCACACACACACACACCACCACACACACCCATCTACCACACACACCCACCACACACATCCCACCACACCCGTCCCACCACACACATACCACACCCATCACACACATACCACCACAATCTTGAATGACTTGATGTGAGAAAAAAGGTACATATTATGAGATTCATTAAGGAATTACATAGGGTCCCATTTCCGGTCTTTACAGTAAATATCCTTCTATCCTACCTGATTTTTGTGCTTCGCAACTCATTCGGATCAAATAATGAAAGATGGAATTTTGTATTTTTGTACTTCGTAGCTACGTAGGTACCCGCCCCACCACACACACATCCATCACACACCCACCCACCACACACACACCACCCACACCACCACCCACCACACACACCACCACCCACCACACACACCACCACCCACCACACCCACCCACCACACACATACACACACACGGTCGTGATACGTGCTCCCTGACATGTCCCACAGAGCAGCATAATAGGCATAGGTAACTTTGAACCGCCGCCATTTTGAATCAGGATGAAATGTGATAATTTTGAGTAGCCTATGTCACCCGGAGTACTTTTCTTAACAACCACAAAAAATTTCATCAAAATTGGTCGAGCCGTTTTCTCGTGAAAAGAGGACAACCAAAGGTCCATTTAGCGCAACAGACATACAGACAGAAATTTTTCTAATGTGATTTTTGGAACCGTGGATGCATAAGGAGTAAGAATAACTAAAAATTTCACAAAATTGGTCGAGCCGTTTTCTCGTGAAAAGAGGACAACCAAAGGTCTATTTAGCGTAACAGACAGACATACACACAGGCAGACAGAAATTTTTCTAATGTGATTTTTGGAATCATGGATGCATAAGGAGTAAGAATAACTAAAAATATCACGATTCTAAGCAATGTACAGACAAATCTACAATTTTATTTATATAGATACCCAACCCTATCAAGGATTTAGCTCTACTAACGGTGATGCATTAGAATTTTTTGTATGTTAGCATTGTTAGCCCTTCTATAATTGCCGAAAGGGATAAGGGGAGTAAAAATATCATTACCGTTTCTGCACCAGATGGCAATTCCCCTGGAGGTGGAGTCCCCAGCACAGATTTCAAACCACTCTTGAAATATTCCATCTCTCACCAGCTAGACGTTAATTGGGACTGGAGCTATCTTTCACTTTCCATTAATATCAATGATTCTGAATTTAGTATAGAATAGAATACCTTTTATTAAAAGAAATAAAATCCTTTTTTGTAATTTCGCACAAACTATGAACAACACTTTCAAAGAACAGAAAAACAGTAGAAGTAGAACGTGAACGTACTAAGTAACCTAAACCTACTAACGACAGACGACACTAACGTTAACGTTTAACGTAGGTCGTAGCGTAGATTCGTAGAACACTTCAACACTTGTTGACTTGTTCAATCCAATCAGTTCAATGTTTCACTCAGTGTTGCCAGATTGATCCTCCCAAATTACCGTACACTGCTAGAAAATGGAGCAGTTGCAAATGGGTAAAAATTACAAATAAATGGTCGATTCCTATGTAAAAAGTTGGGAAAAATCCAAATCTGAGGTCGAAACTCCGAAATAATAACTGTAAACGATCGAAAATTCAATTTTCATTTTCCGTTCTAATGAAGATGTGTGACGTCAGACTTAACGCAGTTGCTATTTTCGTCCGCTAGGTAGCGCCAGTATCCAAGCGCGCTAGCGGAGGAGCAGAAAGAACTGTGCACAAACACATTAATGCGTTGCCTGCGAGGGAGCTTTGCTAGGGACATTTGATGTGACGTCATCGCCTACGGGAGCGTATGCCGTGACGTCAAAGTTCACGATTTACCGGCATTTTTTTCATCGATTTATCTCGGGATCTGAGTCGTAGAAGAAAAAGAAAAATTCCATTGGTCCTCAGTTTTTCTGCTCTATGACTTTGAAACATCGCCCAAGTATTAAGCGCAACTGATCTATTTGAAAACTGCTAGAAATATCGTAGGTACATTTTTACTTCTCCTGGCAGTGTTGCCAGACTGGTCAGCTGAGATTACCATACAATTTTACTGAAAATACCGCACTTTACCGTATGCCACTTTTGTAAAGTCGTACATTTTTAGTCCGTCCTCCCTTTATTATTACAATAGAAATAAAAAGGTATAAGGGACGGACTATTATATTCGCTTCGGTGTCTGTCTGTCAGTCTGTCCGTCAGTCAGTCAGTCTGTCCCCATAGAAGGACTTATCCAAACCTGGTCGACCTATATATATCAAATTAAAGGTCTTTTTACCAGGATCACGAAAATGGTGGTGCAAATTTTGTCCAAAAAACATAATAATAATAATAATAATAATAATAATAATAATAATAATAATAATAATAATAATAATAATAATAATAATACAAATCTTTGAACTTTTTCATTATAAAAATTGAATTTTCGACCTTTTACAGTTGTTTTTTCGGAGTTTTGACCTCAGATTTGGATTTTTCCCAACTTTTTACATAGGAATCGACCATTTATTTATAATTTTTACCCATTTGCAACTCCTCCATTGAGTATCTACTTTAATCAAGTATAGCGACCACTGGCGGCATTTCGAGTGTAAAAAGATTATTGAAATATGGAAATTGATTGCAAAGAAAGCACTTTGAACTTTTAGTAGGTAATGCTGTGATATCCACGAAAGTAGTGAAAAAATCTCTGCTTTAACAGAAAGGATTCAAGATTTGATTTGTCGGTACTTTTGTTCCAAATGCATAGTGCAAAAAATAATGTCACGAGCCCTTCTTTATACAACTCGTAGATATCCAATAATTTGAGCACTCACTTGTTTACAATTATACTGTAATTCTTCATCTTTGATAACATCCAGTACAGTACTAGCAATGACACATCCTACTGGATTACCACCAAATGTGTTGAAGTGAGCCGCCTTGGTAAGAACTTGCGCTATTTCTGTTGTTGTTACTACAGCGCCCATGGGGAATCCATTAGCAATGCCCTTAGCCATAGTGACAATATCGGGACTCACACCATGCATTTCAAAACCCCAGTAGTTATCTCCCGTCCTACCAAATCCAGTTTGAACCTGAAATGAATACGGAGATCATTAACTTTCATCAGCTGTATAACTGGAGCTGCAATCTGCATATAGCTGATGAAACAACACATTTTTGAACGAGAAATTGGATTAGCAGTCCATTGATAACAATTAACAAACGCCTTGCTTTTAAATACCCGTTGATTCACTCTTATCCCTACTCTTACCTCATCACTGATGAACAATCCATTGTTAGACTTGATGAGTTCGTATGCTCTACGTAGGAAATACCGGGGAAACTCTTTGACTCCAGATACACCCTGTATGGATTCCGCTATAAGAGCCGCAGCTCCTGTGATGGGTACATTATATTGGAATGCATTGACCAGTTGCTCGTAGAACTTGTTGCTGGCTTCACACTGGTTGAGAGGACATGAGCAATAGCGTGTTGTCTGTATAGGGGAGTAACGGCAACGTTGTCCTCCCCAGATACCACGGTACACATCCGGGTGCATCGCCTGAGATAGAAATAGAATCTTTACTGCAAGTTGTCCTCCCCAGATACCACGGTACACAGGGAACGCGAATGGGATATGGGAAAAATCGGAAACTCCCGAAATTACAAACCATTCCCGAGATATTGACGTTTTTTTAATTCCCCATAAGTATTACACAGGGAACACCGTTTGAGGCCAGAGAAACTTTTCCTACGTTTTTCTCTCGCTTTTTTTTTTTCTTTTTTTTTAAGAGGTTTGACAAAGGGAACTGTAACTGCTATGGTCTTATCGTCCCGAAATCGAAGAGAGAAGGAAGACAGGATAAGAGAAAGCCAGCCGTTCCGAGAACGAACATTATCTCTTCAGGATAAAATCCGCCCCGGGCGGGAATCGAACCCGCGGCCTAGCGCTTACAAGGCAGACGTACTACCAACTAAGCTAACTAGGCTGGCAACCCTCTCTCGCTTTTAGTTTTCAGTTTTCGTTTCTTCGAACGCCAGCCTAGTTCAAGGCAGACGTACTACCAACTAAGCTAACTAGGCTGGCAACCCTCTCTCGCTTTTAGTTTTCAGTTTTCGTTTCTTCGAACGCCAGCTTAGTTGGTAGTGCGTCTGCCTTGTAAGCGAGCACCCAGTGCGAGTCTTAACTTAATACTCGTACAGCCGCTTGTGTAACTGACTGACTGACTCATACTAATTCTAACACGTCAGACTTAACGCAGTTGCTATTTTCGTCCGCTAGGTAGCGCCAGTATCCAAGCGCGCTAGCGGAGGAGCAGAAAGAACAACAAATTAGGTAGGTACATACCTAGGTACTGATTTTCTCTAATCACTACGGGCTAAAAAATTCCCGGATGGACGGACCCTGCTTGTTATTACTATCGTAATAATAAATGAAGGACGGGCTAAAAATCAGTACTTTAGTAGGTACCTTTTGAGGTCAAAATAGATCAGTTGCGCTTACTTGGGTGATGTTTCAAAGCCATAGAGCAGGAAAAATGAGGACCAACGGAATTTTTCTTTTTTTATAAATCGATTTAAAAAATACCGGTAATACGGTAAATCGTAAACTTTGACGTCACGGCATACGCTCCCGTAGGCGATGACGTCATAATTCATGACTCCCGCTTCGTTTGTTTTTGCGCAAGCGTTTCTGCGCATTTTGACGTGAAATCTGACGTCACACGGTCACAACTCTTTGAACTTTTTCATTAGGACGGCAATTGAAAATTAAATTTTCGAACTTTTACAGTTATTATTTTTTTTTTTTTTTTTCGGAGTTTTGACCTTAGATTTGGATTTTTCCCAACTTTTTATATAGGAATCGATAATTTATTATTTTATTTATAACTTTTACCTATTTGCCATTTGGCCATTTGCAACTGCTCCATTGAGGGATTCCTGGGATTTTTTTGGGCTTTGTCTGGGATTTTATGGTAGTCCCGTTATCCCGTAAGAACGAGTGGTACCCGCTCAGTCACCAGAACACAGAACACTGGTTGATGCAACCATCAACTGGTTACTGGTTTCTTTTCATCAAGGAGCTTACTTAAAACTTAAAAGAAGTAAACTCCTTGGAGTCCTTGGGTTACTTCTAAACTCCTTGGGTTTCATCGCTTCGCTTACTTAATTCGCTTAGCGCTTACGCTTAGGTACCAAGGTACCCTTAGCGCCTTAGCCCTTACTACCCTTACTCTAAGCTGAGCGTCTGCCTGCTGAGCGAGTGAGTCAGTGAGTGGAGTGGTACACAGACTCTTTCACCCGTATTACTCAGGTTAAAAGTTATAACTTCATCATGAAGATGTCAACTTATCTCAGCTTGCTTGTTGTAGTTTTTATTGCAAGTGTTTGTTCATGTAAGTATTGTCAGGATAGTTGATATTGTCTTTAAGAAAAAATACTGGCTTTAGGAGTGTTCTAAATATAGTTTTTTTTTAAAGAGGTTTGACAGAGGGAACTGTAACTGCTCTGGTCTTATCGTCCCAAAAGCAAAGAGAGAAGGAAGACAGGATAGGAGAAAGCCAGCCGTTCCGAGAATGAACATTATCCCACAGGATAAAATCCGCCCCAGGCGGGAATTGAACCTGCGGCCTAGCGCTTACAAGGCAGACGCACTACCAACTAAGCTAACTAGGCTGGCTAAATATAGTTTTGCAGACCACAATGTGAAAAAAGCCAGAAAGCCACCAAAACCAAAAACACAGGAATAGGTTTGTAAAGTTCCAGGGTAATTGTCTAGAAGCTAGAAGACAAGTTGAAAAATTGCAACAAACTTTCTACATAGAAAAGCGAAAATAATTGCTTCAAGAGTGTTCTAAAGGTAAATTTAAGGCTATGAATGTTAACAAGCTGGGCCCATCCCTCAAGGAATTTTCTAGCCTGTAGTTTATTCAATTGTGGTTAAAGAAACTCAGTAGGTACTTAAGTATGCACCTAGGTACCTAATTTGTTTAATATTAAGTTTATTATTATTATTGATTTGATTTTTGATTTTACTTTCATGTATTGATTTAAAATCAAGACTAGAGCCCGTTCTCCCTTTATTCCTTTAATTGGAAGGTCCAATTACTAATTACATCTGAAAGTAATTAGTAATTGAAATTTCCAATTACTTCTTACGATTACCTTTAAGTCACCCATCCATTTATTGGCCTTGCTTGGCGTAGCTTAACATAGGTGATGCTAAAACCGGTCTTAAATTAACGACTGAAGTCTAAAGTGTTATCTAAAACTTTCTTGCTTTGAGTTCATGGGTTGTCACGACAAAATTTGAGATCAGAGCTCATTTGTTTGAGAAAATGTGAAAAAATCCCCCAAAATTTTTTTGGCTCTATGGTTTTCTGGACAAAACTTGCAACACCATTTTTGTGTTCCTGGTAAAAAGACCTTTAATTTGATATATAGGTTGACCAGGTTTGGATAAGTCGTTCTATGGGAACAGACAGAGTGACAGACAAATGACACCAAAGCGAATACAATAGTCCGTCCACTATACGTTTTTTTTATTACTATTGTAACAATAAAGGAAGGACAGACAAAAAAGTGAACAAAATTATTACAAAGTAAGAAATTATTCAAGGAAAGGCAAAGAGAAATCGCCTCACAGAATAGGGATTTATGCTGTGAACTCATTAAAGAGGAAATGTACTGTCTATTACCTCACCCCAAAAAATACCACTTTGTGGCATAAAAAAAGACCCTGCCATATCATTCTCCCCAAAATTAATCAAGTCTCCAAAATATAAACAAAAATGTCACCCCACCATTAAAGATTAGAAATCAGTTTTGCACCCCACTTTTTTTTTTTTCATTTCATTTGTGTGCTAGGTACTCCTTCACGTGGTACCTACCTTTCTTTCCCCTCATTGCACTCCTCTTTACTCTGATCCAGAGTTGTTAAAAAAGCAATTCCCATTACAAATTACAGACACAATTACATGTAATTGTAATTGAGATCGCAATTACAATTACATTCAAATGTAATTGTAATGGCAACTACAATTACTTTTGAGAGTAATTGAAATTGGTCCATCGATTACTAATTACATTAAATGAAATTGTAATTTAATTGTTGAAGTCATGATGATCATGTAAGTAACAAGGAAGACTCGCCCTCACAGCCAAATCAGAATGAGATACCCTGTAATAGTACTCTGGTAAGTAATGAGACAAACCTGTGCTCAAAGAAAGAACGCTCTAAGTTACGTTTATTTACAAACGGCCACTATTACAGTTATGAATAAACAGAAGAATAAATCTACAACTATTCGTGCTATATTTGACAGCGGTTCTACCCAGACCTACATTACTAAGCGGTTATTCAAAGCCCTGGGTTTGGTAAGTGGGCAGGTTTGTAAGACGAACATTTATACTTTTGGTTCAGCTCAGCCCAAGACGTTGGACATAGAACGGACTCACTTGTCCGTACGTACAGAACAGGATAAGTACATTGATATACTATACATGTAGGTGATGTCGTGCCGCTTATCGTCGGGACTCACACAATGGATAAGTGTGACGGTGTAGGTACTTATTGATAAAATAAAAGAGAAATACAAGTTGGCTGATCAGTGTTACGTCACTGGTAAGTTTGAGTACCTTGACTTACTGATTGGTAATGATATGTATCATGACTTTATTACAGGAGAAAGACTTACAGTTCACAGTCCGATCTGTTCTTGCTGAACTCAGCGTTTGGGTTTATTCGATGTGCTTCTCAGTGGTAAGTCCAATCAGCTGTTGCCAGTAGGTGAGAATGGAAGGACATGTGTAAGTTTTAGTTTATATAACAGTGATGATATTTTACCGACATGTGACAATAGTTCCCAGGAAAACCTTTCAGGAAGAAGTAAGAAATGAAAAGGTGACTACAACGGTAAGGGTAGTTAGTCATGGAGTAGTAAGACAGAGCATAGCTTAGAAAAGCTTTTATACAGAGGTTCAGTCCTCTTGGTGACATTGTGTTCAATATTGATTTGTTATGAAATTTACAAATATTATGGTTAGTTCTGTTTTCGCTTCAACCTCAAGGTATCCCCATAAGCAAGATGATTGTGTCTCTGGATATCACACAGGAAGCCAAACTCTGGCTAGTAGACGTTTCCATTATTGGTTATCTGAGGTGGACAAGCACACAAGATTTAAGCAGGGAAAGGTATGCTCTATTGAACCAAAGGTTGGGGAGTTTGTTTTAATCAAAGATTCAAAGAAGAGAAACTACCTAGAGCTTGCTGGCCTTACGGTGTTATCAGAAGTCTCAAGTATAGTCAGGATGGTAAAGTTAGGTCAGTTGAGTTAGAATTGCCCAGTAACAGGTTCATCATTAGGCCAATCTCTCTATTGTACCCCCTAGAATTTGACATCTAGCTAGCCTCTTATTATTGTGATTGTATTAGTTAGCTAGGCATTTTCTCCCCTACTATGTTTGTAATTTTTGACTTGATCGAAGTTCCCAATAGTTTGACTTTTCATGTGTATTAGCTTTCTTTGCTTTGCCGTGGGCAGTGTCGCGAACGCGAGTTTTGTTTCCATAGACACTGCCATGGCAACGAAATAGTTGACAGGGTTTAGATTTTTCTCATTCTCGGATTTTAAAAATATCGATCTGCTCCAGCTGCAAGTTTGTAAATTTTATTGCTGAAAATACAAGAAGTTCCTTTTGTTTCTGAGTTTTGACAACAAGATCTTCATTCTTTCAAGTTTAAATAGAACCTCCAATGTATGTCGGACACCCCCCCCCCCGGTACATCAGTGTTTGGATCCTTCACCCTTGCCCCCCTCCCCCCTCGACAAAATCCTGGATACGGCCCCTGCGTGTAATAATAACACAGTGGCGTGCTCAGGTCGGAACACTGGGTGTATTGTAAACTCCAGGAAAAACGTAGAAAAATTAAACTATGTAGGTACGATAACTTTAAAAAGTTATTCTTGACACGGGCGAACAGATAAACAGGTGGTCTCTTATATCCAGACAATGGCTTTTATTATCAAGTAGCTGTGTACACACTGACTGGTCTATGAGTACCTTCACCATATGTAGCTAACCTTTTTTTCCGATGTAAGCCTAAAACGTCAAATACATCGTACCGTGTCACCCGTGTACTCACATAATCAGTTTAAACCAGGGTTTGTCAACCCGCGGCCCCGCGAAAGACTCTAGATTAAGGAGCGCGGTTAGCGCTCCGCCCCGCCAATTCAAGAAAAGTTTGGACCGCGCTACTAGAGATATTATACGCGACAAGAAAAGTAGCCGTTTTCCAGGTAGTTAGTAGACAGGAAAACTACAAATGAATGGAAGAAAAACGGAATTGCGTGTGTGTGTTGGGGCATGAAAGAAGACCCAGTTGGAAAAAAAATGTCAATCAAAAATCGGTTAAGTTTAGCCGGAGATATTTGACTTTGAAAAACGTCCAAATATTTTTCATCATTTTCTGCTGTTGCTTCCGCTTCTTCTTTGACGTTGACCCGCTCTACAGCCTAAACCACTTGACCGATTTTTGATGGTTGATGGCTCATTTTTTTCTCGTGAGAGTGGTAGGTGTGCCTTTTCATATTTTCAAAGGCAACCCAAAGGGCCCCTTCTCGGCCTTTAAATATTTGGATAAAAGAGTGACTTTTGGGGGAAAATTTCCAAATTATAACGCTCGAGTTGATAATAAGGAAGTTATTGGTACTACGTAGAGTCAAAAAGTCGGAGTGGTCCGAAGTGGGTAAGGAGTGGTGGTTCCTTCCTGACAAACTGCTGAGCGGGTGGGATGGGGACAAGACGGACAGACGACACCGAAGCGACATACAATTACCCCGCCCCTTATACCTATTTAGTCCGTCCTTCCTTTATTTTTTTACTAATAATAAAAGGTATAGTGGACGGACTATTGTATTCGCTTCGGGTGTCGGTCTGTCCTGTCCGGTCTGTCTCTCTGTCTGTCAGTCAGTCTGTCCCGCCATAGAAGGACTTATCCAAACCTGGTCGATCTATATATCAAATTAAAAGGTCTTTTTTTACCCAGGATCACGAAAATGGTGGGGTGGCAAATTTTGTCCAGAAAACCATTAAAGCCAAAAACCAAAAAAACTGGTTTTTTGCGGGATTTTTTTACATTTTCTCACACAAATGAAGCTCTGATCTTGAAATTTGTCGCGCGACGACCTATGAACTCAAAGCGAGAAAGTTTTAGATAACACTTCAGTCGTTAATTTAAGACCGGTTTTAGCGTCACCTATGTTAAGCTACGCCGAGGAAGGCCAATAAATGGATGGGTGACTTGAACATTATATTGGGAATAAAGGGAGAACGGGCTCTAGTCTTGATTTTAAATCATTACATAAAAGTAAAATCAAAAAATCAAATCAAGAATAATAATAAACTGAATATTAAACAAATTAGGTAGGTACATACCTAGGTACTGATTTTCTCTAATCACTACGGGCTAAAAAATTCCCGGATGGACGGACCCTGCTTGTTATTACTATCGTAATAATAAATGAAGGACGGGCTAAAAATCAGTACTTTAGTAGGTACCTTTTGAGGTCAAAATAGATCAGTTGCGCTTACTTGGGTGATGTTTCAAAGCCATAGAGCAGGAAAAATGAGGACCAACGGAATTTTTCTTTTTTTATAAATCGATTTAAAAAATACCGGTAATACGGTAAATCGTAAACTTTGACGTCACGGCATACGCTCCCGTAGGCGATGACGTCATAATTCATGACTCCCGCTTCGTTTGTTTTTGCGCAAGCGTTTCTGCGCATTTTGACGTGAAATCTGACGTCACACGGTCACAACTCTTTGAACTTTTTCATTAGGACGGCAATTGAAAATTAAATTTTCGAACTTTTACAGTTATTATTTTTTTTTTTTTTTTTCGGAGTTTTGACCTTAGATTTGGATTTTTCCCAACTTTTTATATAGGAATCGATAATTTATTATTTTATTTATAACTTTTACCTATTTGCCATTTGGCCATTTGCAACTGCTCCATTGAGGGATTCCTGGGATTTTTTTGGGCTTTGTCTGGGATTTTATGGTAGTCCCGTTATCCCGTAAGAACGAGTGGTACCCGCTCAGTCACCAGAACACAGAACACTGGTTGATGCAACCATCAACTGGTTACTGGTTTCTTTTCATCAAGGAGCTTACTTAAAACTTAAAAGAAGTAAACTCCTTGGAGTCCTTGGGTTACTTCTAAACTCCTTGGGTTTCATCGCTTCGCTTACTTAATTCGCTTAGCGCTTACGCTTAGGTACCAAGGTACCCTTAGCGCCTTAGCCCTTACTACCCTTACTCTAAGCTGAGCGTCTGCCTGCTGAGCGAGTGAGTCAGTGAGTGGAGTGGTACACAGACTCTTTCACCCGTATTACTCAGGTTAAAAGTTATAACTTCATCATGAAGATGTCAACTTATCTCAGCTTGCTTGTTGTAGTTTTTATTGCAAGTGTTTGTTCATGTAAGTATTGTCAGGATAGTTGATATTGTCTTTAAGAAAAAATACTGGCTTTAGGAGTGTTCTAAATATAGTTGGCCAGCACCTGAGAGCTATGTCTAACTGATGAGTTCCAATAAGAACGAAACGCGTCTTAGGCTGCTCCCAGGTGTTGGCTAAACACCTTCCCAAATGTTTTTTTGGTGGATGGCGAGGTGATATCTTTTTAGCTAAAGTTCACAACAAAAAATACTCCATCTATCATTTAGAACAAAACGAAAAAAAGGTAAAAAGGTGCATTTCTGACTGGACTTTGGTGATGGGGGTTTACCCCTCCATTTGACGACAAGCTACCCACCTACTCATATTACCCTCACCTCATTTGTAATGGGTAGTTGGAATCCTAATTACAATGTAATTAACTACCCATTACATCAAATGTAATCAGAATTGCGACTTCAATTACTTTCCTAGGAATTAGTAGTTGGTCCTATCAAATACAATTACTTCGTGAAATGTAATGGGTAATCGCCAGTACATTTAGTACGCAGTAATTTGTAATTGCCCAAACTGATTACAACTACATGAGCTAGTAATTAGAACTAGGAATTAATTCCATCAAGTAATCATTACTTCACAACTCTGCTCTGATCTCACTTCTGCTTCACTGCACTGGTGGCGTGCCATCAATTTTAAGTTTAAGAATTCCACACTGTTGTAAGTTGTAACACTTTACCCTATCCTCCTAAAGAAACTAAATAGAAAGATAGATACATAAAGAGTTAAAGAAAAGAATGAATAGAAAGAATAAACCTAAGGAAAATTAAGGTTGCTGGCTGTTTTCTGGAAATACCACTGAGTAAGCTTGAAACTCAGAGTCAACCCGATGGCACTCCCAGCAACCAACTGACCTGGAATCGGACACCACTAATTATTATTATTATTATTATTATTATTATTATTATCATTATTATTATTACTATTACTTTTTTAAAATATATATTTATTTATTCATTTGGGGTTTGATCACACCAGCATGGGTAAAAAATCGGCTTGGCCGATGATCTAGCAATGCTCCCCGGAATCGCACCCTCCACCTTAGAGAGCAGCACCCCGAACAGCACCTACCAGCTATGTGAACCCCGACCGAAATTCCAGGTGCCTGACAGGACCCAGTTCCCTACTGCCTACTCCGGCCGGGAAAACACTAAAAAACCCATGCTTGTGAGACCAAACACCAAGTTTAGACACAAGCTTTACAAACAAGCAAAAATAAACATGTGAACTGATATATCTGATCTGATGTTACTACATCATTCATGAAGGAAAAACATTATGAAATGATTTGTCACACAGTTCATTTCAATCACTTTGTTGATTCACGAACTTTGCGAATTTCGTGAATTCGCGAAAAATGGTCTTAATCCTAAATCTGATGTTACCACATGATTTATGAAGGAAAAACACTGTGAAATGATATGTCACAATTGTCACATAGGTACATTTCAGTTAGTTTTGATGTTCGCGATTTTTCGCGGAATTTGCGAAACCGCGAATCGCAAAAAATGAATGAATAGTCCAGTGTACATGAAATTTTACGTAGAATGATAATATGTAAAAAAAAATTGAGGGGTCTCATTTGAAATTCCAAAGTTGGGACCAAGTTCGCGGTTTTCGCGAATTTCAATATTGCCAAAAAGTTCTTTGCAAAAATTAAAGAGATACGGTTTTCTGGACAAAATTTGCACCACCATTTTCGTGTTCCTGGTTAAAAGACCTTTAATTTGATATATAGGTCGACCAGGTTTGGATAACTCCTTCTATGGGGACAGACCGACGACACCGAGGCGAATACAATAGTCCGTCCCTTATACCTTTTTATTACTATTGTAATAATAAAGGAAGGACGGACTAATGAATATTTTTTCGAGTCCAAATTTTGGGTCGAAGAACCTTTTTTAATCGATTTTGAGCACATCTGTCATTTACCGATTTTCACAATCTTAGAAGAAGAAAAAACTTAAAAACATGCAACTCTTTTGAATATCTTTCAGAACCGTTTCCGATTTACTGGAGAATGTAACAATCCAGAAGCTCAAATCAGATCCTGTCAAACTGCTGGAACGCAATTCTTAATCACCAATCAGAAGTTCAACATCACCTACAAGAAATGTCCGGGAATGGCTGAGACTTTTGATGGAGGTAATACCTGCACTCGGAAAAATATGCCCTAAAACCTGATTACAGACCTTGTCCCCCTTATTAAGATTTTTTTTCCTTTTTTTTTTTTTTTTTTTTTTTTTTTTAGTGTCTACTGTGTGGGGCTGTACAATTCCAACAGTGATCAGAGGATCCTGGTTTTCTTGGGAAAATGGTAAAAAGACTACAACAGAAATCAATGCTGCAACCATGACAGGCCGAGGTGTGTGTGTTGACATGAAACAAGACTTTCATGTGAATTACACATTTGTATTTCAGCATTCAGAAGACAGTTGCTACCATTGTATCAAATTCCTTGTGAGAACTGTCAATGTTCTGGAAAAAATGGACAGTAAGTATTAATCAGAAAATACCCTCTTCTTTCATTGTAAGTTAGAAAGATAAACGACTCTCATGTGTTCTAGAAGTAACACAAACCTCTTCCATTAAGGTTAAAAACAGTAATGTGAAATTTGTTCTGTAAGTTAGACTAGGTAGGTATCTAGAAAAAAGTCAAGAAATAATGAACAAAAAATTGAAATGTTGCCTGATTTTGCTTTCCAGCTGGTTGTGTGACATTGAAACCTGAAGAAGAACCTACCATAGAACGGGTATGTAAGAAACTGGCTTCGGACCAATCTCTCATTACTTTGTTCTCAGAGAATTATGTCCCAGTCAATTGCAGATCCAGTTTAGAAGGAGTGTGGCAGTTTGCTTATCAGGTAAATTTTGGAATTTGGTGGTTTGATGGGGGGATCTGACTTGCGTCCCGACTGTGAAATCCGAGATGCGTCCCTGTTGTGTGTACTGACCTTTGAGGCCTAACTAGAGATGGAAAAAAGGAAAACTCACTTCATTTTAAAGTCTCAGGAATAATAATTAATAATAGTTTTATTTTTAATAAAAAGAACAGAAGGAAATTCTGGAAAATTCACATTTTTTCTGACCCGAAAATCTGCCAATATTTTTTAGGTTATGTTTATGTTTTTATGTGTGTAAGCCGCGTACACACTAATCTCAACAGTCCCATTTCTGAAATTTATCATCCGAGTTGCGTCCCTGAGCTAGAACCATGTACTTCACTACTTCATATAGTTATGTTATCCTAGTTTGAAGGTATACATGTAGTACAGGGTTCTCCTTTAAGATTTTTAATTTGTGGCCGCAACTGGCAATCAAAGGCTGCATGCAAAATTTGAACTTCCCAGGGCAAACAGGGAAAAAGTTAAAAGGGTGGCCTGGGACTTTATGAACACCGTGTATAATGGTTGGGGAACACCATGTATAAAGGAACAGGGGTTGGAACCGAAAATTACACTTCGACGTTTGGGAAGAGTCTAAACCAACGCATTGGTTTTAGCTTGGTACTTGGTGCAGCTTGTTTTGCTGCAGTACTGACTCGGTATGCCAGGGCCGAGTTGTAGGTGGTGGTGGTAGTATTGAGGAAGTTCGCGACATACGCCCCCCCCCCCCATGTTGTGTGTACTGACCTTTATAAAGGAATTTTTTCAATTGTGTTCAGCATATTTAAATTATTGTCACAAATATCGTTCCCCGATTATTAGACCTAGATAAATTTTAAGACTTCACTTGGACTTGAACCACCAATCTCCAGATCCAAAGTCCAACACGTTAACAACTGCACCACTGAGGTTGGTTGATTAATTTATAAAAATAACATTAATAACTCATCTAAGTCATTTTTTTGACTGTTAGCTAACAATAGACCTTCCGCTAACAATAGACCAAAAACACCCGAAAAATATTGCAGATGCGCTTTTTATTAAAAATATGCATTTGGGCCAACAATGGAAAAGGATCAATCTATTGTTCTGATCAATCTATCCACCATCGCCGCCACCACCACCACGCACCGCCGCCTACAAGATCAGAGCTCATTTGTGTGAGAAAATGTGAAAAAAAATCCCACAATTACTCAATTAACTTTAAGTCACCCATCCGTTTATTGGCCTTGCTCAGCGGAGACTAGAGCCCGTTCTCCCTTTATTCCCAATATAAGGTTTAAGTCACCCATCCATTTATTGGCCTTACTCGGCGTAGCTTTACATAGGTAACGCTAAAACCGGTCTTAAATTAACGACTGAAGTGTTATCTAAAACTTTCTCGCTTTGAGTTCATAGGTCGTCCCGACAAATTTCGAGATCAGAGCTCATTTGTGTGAGAAACTGCTCGTCAATGGCGGTAGTAATTTGAATGGTGGACTCTTCAAACCTTCATAAAATCAAATCTCCCACATTTCTTGATATTCAGTTCGCCATAGGAAAAATACATGTAAACACAGTTTTTCTTGTCTCAAAAGTCCCCATTAAGTATTTTAGTTAAGTACATCAATAGCATTCCAGAGGAAGACAGAACCGGTTCGATAGACGTAACCAAATACCCAGCTGAACTAGGAGTAACGTTGGAGTTTTGTGCTGGTATAGTCGACAAGAACAAATCTCTGGCAGAGATTGCAAGGGAGGAAGTACTCGAGGAATGTGGGTATGATGTCCCCGTTGAGAAGTTGGAGAAAATACAGACGTTTAGGTAAGAGAAAATATGGGCGACCAAAAAACGCAGGTATGTAGGTAACGTAGATAGAAAATATAAATTTTCAAGAAAACATAAGTTTAAATTCGGTTTAACTCTCGGATTAAAACTTAAACAGAGTTTAAACTAACTTTGTGGAGCCGGCCCTACGGAGCTCTGATAGAGGAAACAGATTTCTCATCGTCCCGAAATCAAAGAGATAAGGACAAGATAGGAGAAAGCCAGCTGTTCTGAGAACGAACCTTATCTATTACATAAAGGACATCCCATTTAACAGATAGGACATAGTACATTAGAAATAATAATAATAATAAAAAATCGGATGAAAGTCACAACAAGTGTGAACAGGTTCTTACGTTCCGGTTATCTTCACGTAATTTAGGGGTGCAAAAACTCTCTATTAAGTAATAAAGGCCATTAGAAGGAGAAAGCCAGCTGTTCCGAGAACGAACCTTATCTATTACATAAAGGACATCCCATTTAACTGATAGGACATAGTACATTAGAAATAATAATAATAAAAAAAAATCGGATGAAAGTCACGACACGTGTGAACAGGTTCTTACGTTCCAGTTATCTTCACGTAATTTAGGGGTGCAAAAACTCTCTATTAGAATAATTTAGTACGGAAAAAAATTACAAACTAAATGAAAAAACGGGGGAATTAAATTTTCAAACCATAAAAAAAAACTCAAAATCACTCTGGTCAAATTCCTTTTCCCCTATTCCACACATTTTTATTTTCAACATATGTAATTATTTTCCTTTCGGAAAGGAATTTTTTTTTAACCTCTTCAAGTTAGCGAACTTCCTGTGATTTCAGGCGAGGCATGAGGGGAAATTAACTTACACCCGTTAGAATTCCTTTTTTTTTTAGTCATTTAGTACAGGCGAGGCGTGAGGGGAAATGAACTTACATTTATGAACAAAAATTCTCGCTCTCGAGTGAGACTGAGGTCGATTTTGGCCAAGCCTGTATTTTGTCCCTAAAAATGGCCTCTAGTCTCACCTGTGTTGTGGTTAGAAATAAAATCCCCGGCGGTGTCCTGCTGTAGCTGCTGTTCTTGCTGTTGCAGAAGCTGCTGTTGTTTCTGCTTGTTTCGCTTCTTGCGACTTTTCTTGCTCAGGGGAGCTTGAGCGTTCATGTTGAGATTCGTGTTTTCTGAGGGGGGTGAAAAAAAACAAAGATTTTCAAGATGTTTGATAGAGGGAACTGTAAGTGTCTAGCCGGAGGACGTTAAACAGGGAGTATACCAGCCTGAATTTCCCTTGCAACAGAAATAGTTAAGGTTGACTGCGAAGGGCATCCACTTGTAAAATTTGTAGCCAAAACCAAATGTCAGCCCAGATTTTCAAGATGTTTGATAGAGGGAACTGTAAGTGTCTAGCCGGAGGACGTTAAACAGGGAGTATACCAGCCTGAATTTCCCTTGCTACAGAAATAGTTAAGGTTGACTGCGAAGGGCATCCACTTGTAAAATTTGTAGCCAAAACCAAATGTCAGCCTCAAAGCAATCACCCTAGGGCTGATTGAGAGGCTGACGAAGAACGCCGACCCTGTCTGTACACGGGAAAAGGCGAAGACAGAGGGAACTGTAACTCCCAAGGTCCGTCTTATCGTCCTAAAAGCCAAGAGAGAAGGGTTAGCGGTGAGGCTGACGAAGAACGCCGACCCTGTCTGTACACGGGAAAAGGCGAAGACAGAGGGAACTGTAACTCCCAAGGTCCGTCTTATCGTCTTAAAAGCCAAGAGAGAAGGGTTAGCGGCACACAAACATGGCCCTAGGCCGGAGCCTATCAAGCGAATATTGGCCTGCAAGGCTCATCGAACCGGTCCTAGTAAGGGCTTTTTTAATAGGTTTGATAGAGGGAATTGTAACTCTTATCATCCCGAAAGCGAAGAGAGAAGGAATATAGGATAGGAGAAAGCCAGCCATTCCGAGAACGAGTCTTATCTTTTTCCTCACCTTTTCCCATGTTCAGACGGGGTCATGATAATATCCGCCCCGGGCGGGAATCAAACCCGCAAAGGCCAGCCACTCACTATCAGGTAGACCTGACAAGTACGACTGGAAAGGTCCGCCTGTCAGGTTTACCTGATAACTGATGAGCACACATAAACCTGAGAGGCGGACCTGTTCAGGTGTACCTGTCAGGTCTACCAAAATTAAAGAGGTAACAAAAGGAAAACAAAATTTTCTTTCCGTCGCTTCTCGGCTTCGAGTTTGGCTCTCTCCGCTGCCTCTTCTTCTAACTTCCTCTGGTACATTTCTTGTAACTGGAAAGCAAAGACAAAATTTCATTAGTATCGAAGGAGATATATGGTGAAACAAACAAACTTTTCTTCTTCTTTTTTCACCTTTTCCCGTATACAGACGGGGTCGGCGTTTTTCGTCAGCCTCTCAATCAGCCCTAACTAGGGTGATTACGTTGGGCTGGCATTTGGTTTTGGCTACAAATTTTAAGAGTGGATGCCCTTTGCTATTTCTTGGGCAAGGGAAATTCAGGCTGGTATACTCCCTGTTTATAGTCCCGCAGCCAGACTAAGCTGGTCTACTCCCTGTTTAACGTCCCCCAGCCATATATGGTAAAACAAATGAACTAGAAAAATTGTAAATTTTATTAAAATCGTACATTCCGTTCGAGAATTATGGTGAAACAAACGAACTTAAGAAAAAAATTGCATAGTTTTAAGCTTAGTTGATGATAAAGTCAGTCTTGGTAAAAGGAAAAATTTCACAAGGAGTCTACAACTCTAAATAAGTCAGTAGCCTCGATGGCATAGTGGGTATCTCACGAGGCTTACAGGTCCTAGGTTGTGAAAAAGCTCCGTTTTACCATATTCGTCCTTTAAGTTTTGTTCAAACTTTATTTTCTAGATATGCTTCAAAATTTTGTTCATTTTAGTGTTTTTCCGTTAGTCCGTTTTGTTTTCTTTTTGTTATTCTCTTTCATTTTCTTTTTGTCACTACTGTTGATTAATTTGTAGCTTTTTTATGTACGTAGGTATTTTAGCTTTCCAATCAGAAGTTGTTAAAGGATACTTTTTATAAACATCAGGTCAAATAAACAAGCTGTAATAAAAGAAGGTAATCCAATACCTTGCCGTGAGCAGAGTGTGTAGGTCTAAATTTAATGACTTGACTTGGACTCGAACCACCAACCTCCAGATCCAGAGTCCACCGTGCTAACCACTACACCACTGAGGTTGGTCGTAGTTAGTACTTACTTTGCTTATGACTACTCGTGTTAGTAGCCTTGACTCCCGTACTAGGATGTGGGTGAGAGTGAGTGTGCATGTGTGAGTGTGCGTGAGATGCGGACGCTGACGAAGAAGAGGATGATGACGTCACTGGGGAAGAAAAATAGGAATATGTTTCGAGTGTGCGTGAGATGCGGACGCTGACGAAGAAGAGGATGATGACGTCACTGGGGAAGAAAAATAGGAATATGTTTCTTTTTTTTTTTTTAAGCAGGTACTACTAAAGGCCTGTTTCTACTTGTGAGATTCATCAGATTTTTTTCCGAATGTCCAGTAAGTCGGTAATGTAATTTAAATGAGAGCGTTCCCAGTACACACGACACGATTTTTTTTTCTGAACGACACTAAATGTCCTTGTACTTAGGCAATGTAATTTAAATGAGAGTGTTCCCAATTATGCACGACACGATTTTTTTTTCGTACGACAATTGGGAATGAGCCTTTAGGTATACTACCTACCTACTTTCCACTCAAGTCTATAAAGGTAGGATCACACGATAAGGCAGAGCGACATACAACACTTTTCTATGGTACAATAAGAAATTTTCTATGGAATACAGGGTGTCAAAGAATTTATACTTAATGCATTTTAATGCATTTTCCTCGGAGCCTGTTTGAAATTTCGAGGGAAAAAAAACCTTTGATTTTTGATGCGGATGTTTTGGCAATATCGCGATTCGCGAAAAAAGAAGTCCGCAAATCGGGTGCCAACTTTGGTTTTTTTTTAATAAGAACCCCCATTTTTTATTGCATATTCATTTTCTACGTTAAATTCATAGTGTTACTTAAAATAGAGAATAGAATAGAATATACCTTGTTTATCCTGCTGGGATAGGACTGAAAAGTCCCTTAGGAGTTTGATTGATTCTTACCTCTAGATGGCGTGCGAGGTTGAGTGGAAGAGGACGGTCTCTCATCAATGTCATCGTATGTCAAACTGTTGGCAACACTGTTTGCCCCGCACGATGAATCCTGACAACAGCGCAACAACAATTAGTTCTTAATTCGGTACTTGTTCAGACATCACGGAAAATTGCTACAAAAAGGAGCTGTCACAAATGAGCAGTGACCAGTGTTTTTATAGGGTTAGGTTAAACACAAAAACGAGCTTTCTTTTCCACTGTCGTGGCTTCTGATTTATTAGTTTTTCATTCAAATCAA
The DNA here is from genome assembly GCF_000475195.1 of Diaphorina citri. Classification (NCBI taxonomy): domain Eukaryota; kingdom Metazoa; phylum Arthropoda; class Insecta; order Hemiptera; family Psyllidae; genus Diaphorina; species Diaphorina citri. Next base: position 120,474 of record NW_007378054.1, on the reverse strand, counting down.
ATCATGAATTCTTTGTGGTTTAGCCAGTTAGCTTGGTTGGTAGCGCGTCTGTCGTGTAAGCATTAGGCCGCGGATTCCCGCCCGGGGCGGATTTTATCCTGAACGAATAATGTTCGTTCTCGAAATGGCTGGCTTTCTCCTATCCTGTCTTTCTTCTCTCTTCGATTTCGGAACGAAAAGACCTTAGCAGTTATAGTTCCCTCTGTCAAACTTAAAATAATAATAATAATAATAATAATAATAATAATAATAATAATAATAATAATAATAATAATAATAATAATAATAATAATAATAATAATAATAATAATAATAATAATAATAATAATAATAATAATAATAATAATAATAATAATAATAATAATAATAATAATAATAATAATAATAATAATAATAATAATAATAATAATAATAATAATAATAATAATAATAATAATAATAATAATAATAATAATAATAATAATAATAATAATAATAAATAAATAAATAATAAAAATAAAAACTTACCGCGCAAAGCTTATGATCAGAGGCAGTGATAGAGGCAAGTTTCCCGTTGCTTAAACTTTTATTATTCCCCGGCGAATGAGATTTGTCTCCGCCTTGATGTGAATGCGAGGAGTTACTGTTAGCGTCATGAGAGAATTTCTGAAAATGGGACGAAAGAAATGAGTTCTATGTTTTAACAATTAGGCCCAGGGCAGTCTAAGTACTGGGTTCGATTCCCACCATAAACAAAAATTTGTACTCATTTTTCGATTGCAAATATTTCAACAGGTTACTTTCTGGTGTTCTCGTGTTTACCCAGCACCTAAATGAGAAGTATTGTGTCTCTTCTCGTCCCTCTGATTAGGAACATACTACAACACAGACCACACGAGTCTCTTCTTCTTTTTCTTCGCCTTTTCCCGTATTCAATTATTCAATTCAATTATTTTTTATTGTTTAAATACATTATAGTATGTTAACAATGTTTTTATACATAATACAATGAGAGAACAAGTCACTTGTACTCACCTCGTATTCAGACCGGGTCAGCGTTTTTCGTCAGCCTCTCAATCAGGCCTAACTAGAGTGATTGCTTTGGGCTGACATTTGGTTTTGGCTACAAATTTTACGAGTTGATGCCCTTCGTACTCAACCTTTGCTATTTCTTTAGCAAGGGAAATTCAAGCTGGTATACTCCCTGTTTAAAGTCTCCCAGCCAGACTTAAGACGAGTCTAATGTGTAGTATTTGTTTCATTAGTACATTCCCCGGCGAATGAGATTTGTCTCCGCCTTGATGTGAATGCGAGGAGTTACTGTTAGCGTCATGAGAGAATTTCTGAAAATGGGACAAAAGAAATAAGTTCTATGTTTTAACAATTAGGCCCAGGACAGACTAAGTACTGGGTTCGATTCCCACCATAGACAAAAATTTGTACTCATTTTTCGATTGCAAATATTTCAACAGGTTACTTTCTAGTGTTCTCGTGTTGACCCAGCACCTAAATGAGAAGTATTGTGTCTCTTCTCGTCCCTCTGATTAGGAACATACTACAACACAGACCACACGAGTCTCTTCTTCTTTTTCTTCGCCTTTTCCCGTATTCAGACAGGGTCAGCGTTTTTCGTCAGCCTCTAAATCAGGCCTTACTAGGGTGATTGCTTTGGGCTGACATTTGGTTTTGGCTACAAATTTTACGAGTTGATGCCCTTCGCACTCAACCTTTGCTATTTCTTTAGCAAGGGAAATTTAAGCTGGTATACTCCCTGTTTAAAGTCCCCCAGCCAGACTAAGACGAGTCTAATGTGTAGTATTTGTTTCATTAGTACGAAATATATAAAAAAAAAGCGGTGAAACACTGATATTTTTCCCTTTTTTTTTTTTTTTTTTTAAATGATAAAACTTACCATACAATCACATGTGAGCGTGGAACACTTGTTAGTGTCTGGCTTACTAGTGTCCACTACAAACTTGCTTCTCTTACATGATCCATTCTTGCTGTGTATACATTGCTTTTCACTGGAAACAGACAAAAAGAGTAGCCAGTCTAGTTACTTTTTACTGAGGAATCTTTTTTTTTTTTCCAAGAGGTTTGATAAAGGGGATTGTAACTGCCAAGGTCCTATGGTCCCGAAATCGAAGAGAGAAGGAACACAGGATAGGAGAAAGTCAGCCGTTCCGAGAACGAACATCATCCGTTCCTAATACAATCCGCCCCGGGCGGGAATCGAACCCGCGGCCTAGCGCTTACAAGGCAGACGAGCTACCGAATTGCCACAACTTGCTCCTGCTCCATCAATCACCATTCCAGTCAACCAAGTTGTTCAATTGTCCAGGAAGACCTACACCACTTACGGTCATTGACCTCTGGCAAAACCCTATACCCTATAGCCACTGAATTCCTGGAATTGCCAACTGCATTACCGGGTTGAAGTGAGGAAGGAGAGGAGATTGCTACTACTACAACAACAACCTAGTTGGCTTGGTGGTTAGCGCGTCTACCTTGTAAGCGCTAAGTCGCGGGTCTATTCCCGCCCGGGGCGTATTTTATACTAAACTGGTCACTTAGGACCTTGGGACTTATACAGTGAGATTAGTCCCAAAACTATGTAGTGTGTCCACACATAGTCTACGCTGTCGATTGATGGTAGATCGACGAGATGAATCTATGTTGTCGAGGCAGTTTCGATCGAGTTGATTAAAAAAACACCCATCTTACCTGGTAACAATCTTCTTCAGCGTCTTATTGATGAGCGAAGTCTTGCCACCTCCACTGCCCCCTCCCTCTGCTTTGAAACACTTCCACTCCATCTCCAGCAGTGCTCTCCGGCCCTGAATAAGGGCCTGTTCTTCCGCATACGCCTCCAGGCCGCGTTTACACTCGGACCACAGTTCTGACACAGAATTGATGTTGTCGTCCAGGTAGAGAAACTCTTTGACAAGGTCCTTGTTCGATTCCATCGATTCTGAGGTGGAACTCAACTGGAAAATCAAAATGGGGATTTTTGTCAGCTCCCATGGCGTGGTCACTGCTCCTTACACGAAAAATTTGCATCATGCACACAGAATTGATGTTGTCGTCCAGGTAGAGAAACTCTTTGACAAGGTCCTTGTTCGATTCCATCGATTCTGAGGTGGAACTCAACTGCAAAATCGAAATGGGGATTTTTGTCAGCTCCCATGGCGTGGTCACTGCTCCTTACACGAAAAATTTGCATCATGAAAATGATTGATTCCATGACTGGCTCTTGTGGGGCCCACTCAGCCTCTTGAGGAAAAAGAGTAGCTACGTAATATTAATGCACATGGCGACTGGTGCCAGCATGGTAGGTAAACATTGGGCACTGGATTATTGAGATATTTGGAAAATCCTACAATCCTGCAGTGAGCACAAAAGTTGTGATATAAAACAACACAAAGAAACAGCATTTATTTATTGAAATGGAGATTTTTTTAAAAAAGAGACTTGATAGTCCCGGTGGTCTGGGAACTTTCACAAAGCATGCTCTGGATGTTCTCATCATGGGTACGTGGGTAACAGAGGTGGGCTCATTACTTACCTTGCCGATAAACACGGGTACATTGTTCTGCACGAGGGGGTCTGCATAGACACACGACTGATAGATGTGCTCGTTAAGAAGTTGCCAGGTCATTTTAAACTTGCTCAGATGTGTGGCCTGTAGTTCTTCTAGAATTGGAAACGCCAGCTCTGCCCCGGCCATGAGGTTCTTGTAACTTTCCAACAGTCCTGAAAATAGAATGGAAGTTGATACTCACAGATTCATTCTTTTCCTTTTCTTCTTCTTCTTCTTTTTTTCTCCCCTGTGTTCAGACAATGTCAGCACTTTTCATCAGCCTCTCAATCAGCCCTGGGGTGATGGTCAGACTAAGCAACCACAAAGAATTCATGATTTGATTTGTTATGCAGCACTTACCAGATATGAACAGGTGAGGGATGTTGTCAACGTTGTCCGTGTCAAGCAAGCTTTCCAACTGACGCAGCTCTGTCTCGATAACCCATTCTTGTATTTGTGCTTCCAGCTGTTTGTAAAGAAGGTGAGGCTCCAGAGTTACCAATCTGAAATTTTTTTAAATAACATTTTAGTGCAGAGAAAAAATAAAGTAGATATTATGTATTGAAGATTAAACCAACAGTTATTTTACCATTAAAAAGTTGGGTCCCTAACTTTTAAGGACATACCAGAGAACATAAATGGATAACACCAGAAAGTAACCCGTTGAAATATTTGCAATCGAAAAACGAGTACAAATTTTTGTCGATGGTGGGATTCGAACCCGGGACCTTCTGCATGGCAAGCAAGCGCGTCACCACTGGACCAACCGTAGGGACCAATCCACTTATAATGATACTTATGATATGAACTACCTACATACATTACCTTGTAGATCGCTATTGCCAATAATAAAATTGCTAATTACTGCATGCTAATACCCAAAATGGTGTTTCTTTTTTTCTACCTTATTTATGGTAAACTCATAACTCCCCTCCATTAGGACGAGAAGTACCTTAGATATGTCCATTAGTATGGAAGGTATTTAGTAAACCTACATAAGCAAATACATAGGTAGGTACGTATTGAACAAAAATACAAATTACCTACTCTGATAAAATCGCGTACCTAATCTTCACTCAAGCCGAGGTATGGAATTTTATCCTCAATATAATTTGAGAATTTGACCACAATAATAGTAGTAGCCTACTGCTGGAGTGAGGCTGTGTTTATGTACTGGGCTGAGCTAGGCCATTGTCGGCCTTTAAGTGTGTAAAGTTGGCGGGAAATTCGAAATTTTGATTTTTCTTTTCCGCAACTTGTACAATCTGAATTCATTTTTTACTTTTTATCTTTAGTTTGCACGTTTATATTATACTTTTCATTTATATTAGATATTAAAAACAAGCGAATAACAAAGCAAACAATCTTTAGTTTGCACGTTTATATTATACTTTTCATTTATATTAGATATTAAAAACAAGCGAATTACAAAGCAAACAAAAATAAATAGAAAATAAATTTTAAAAATTGCTGCCGGGACAGCTATCTCACGTCGTCCGAGCTCATCCTAGCCCGGTACATAAACACACCATCATAGAATTGTTTATTGCATTTTTGAAATTAAGTACAGAATGTTTACCAAGATCAGGGTATATACGCTTTTACTTGATATTTAATTTGAACATTTTTAATTTTTGATTGGGTGGCAAATTCCATGACTTTTCCAGGTTTATTTTAATTTTTTATGATTTTCCATGACTTTTTTGACGATTTTCATATTCCATGACTTTTCCAGGTCGTGTATAAACCCAGAAGATACTTACATGATGGGTTCCTGACATGCATCACAGTCACACTGGGTGCCAGAATCATCCGATTCATAATTATCATCACTTGCCCCAACCGTCAAACTCAACTACAACAGAAGAAAAAGTTTTGATACATAAACCCTTATGATAGGTAACATTCAAACTCCGAAATTTTCAAGCATGTCTAAATAAGCAGGAGGTTCCAGGCTCTGTTGTAGACACACTGGTGTGGGGGTCAATGGTCCATAGTCCCTGTTGTGGATGCACACTTCTTTAAGTGTGAAACCCTTGTGAAAAAGCTTGGATTTTAAGTTCCAGATCATATGCAAATGTCCAAATGTTAACATTTCAACATCAGACTGTAGACCTGGCAGAAAACGAGTCAGAATGAACTGGGAGTAGTTGCTCCTCTAGACTGCTATGGAAAGATAATGCAGTAAGACATCAAGTTAACAGAAGTAGACTAACTTCAGCTTGACATTTATTCTATTTAATTTTTTACTTGTCTTTTCTGTCATTTGAAAGTACATCACAGGTCAGTAACTACATAAATGAGTAAACATTGACTTGTTTACTTTCAGTTAGAAGAGGCAACCTACATAAATATAATCTTTACATAGAAACCCAGGTTCTCGTTTCTCCACAATTTCCATCTCTGAAGTATAAATAACACTTCCAAATTCTTGGCCAGTACCTGAGAGCTATGTCTAACTGATGAGTTCAAATAAGAACGAAACGCGTCTTAGGGCTGCTCCCAGGTGTTGGCTAAATTGGTGACCCTGACGTGATGGAAATTAGGAAATTTGAGAACCCTTATTTAGACTTAACCGCGTCCTGCCTGCGCACTCTGCGCAACCCAGCACGTTAATACACCTCTGCTCGCGGGTTCAGAGTACTTGCACAGGACTCGGCACTTCAAGTCCAGATGAGATCCCGCCACAACACACTCCCTTCCCGCCCTGCCTCGCTGCACGCTGCTTAATTAGTGACTAACACTGTCACTTGGGGGGGAGTACTGTGGCGCTCACAACAACACTCAACACTAAAATAAAATCTTACATAGAAACCCAGGTTCTCGTTTCTCCACAATTTCCATCTCTGAAGTATATAACACTTCCAAATTCTTGGCCAGCACCTGAGAGCTATGTCTAACTGATGAGTTCAAATAAGAACGAAACGCGTCTTAGGCTACTCCCAGGTGTTGGCTAAATTCTAAAAAAAGGGTAGTTCACGTAGTTCGATTGTGCATTTTCATATATTTCTTTTCGCTCTAATAACGTTTTACACAAACGAAGCGAGAGGAGTCATGTACAGGGTGCGGCGCGGTTATTTACTTTCTTGAAACTTCGAGTAAAAAAAAGGCTGTTATTCTTAACTGATGATTAATGCTGAATTATTATCAAGAAATGTGGGAGATTTGATTTTATGAAGGTTTGAAGAGTCCACCATTCAAATGACGACCGCCATTGACGATACACTCTGGAGGCCATTTCTGAGATTTCGCTCTACTTTTCCAACATTGCAACAGGTATACAGCCCATTACGCGGCGAATGTTGTGCTTTAACTCTTCAATTCTTCTTTTACGATCATTGTAAACTTTGGATTTGAGGAAACCTAACGGGGTTATTAACATTCGCTGTGAAATAGGCCGTGTACCTGTTGCAATGTCGGAAAAGTAGAGCAAAATCTCAGAAATCGCCTCCAGAGTGTATCGTCAATAGCGGTAGTAATTTGAATGGTGGACTCTTCAAACCTTCATAAAATCAAATCTCCCACATTTCTTGATATTCAGTTTTTTTATATTCAGATCCCCCAAAAAACACTTCGTGTTAAAAAATTAACGTCAAGAGTTACCCTCCACAAAAAAGTACTGATAAAAAAAAGACGTCAATGTGGGACCTCCCTTCTACATTAGCTCTTCTAAAGAAAATAATAATTTTCCATCACTCCTACATCAATTACCTATTTCTCTGGTTTTGAACCCGAAACTTTTTAACTGAGTATTACGTGTTTGAAAATATCACCAATCGATTTCTCGAGAAAAAATACATAAAATAAAGTATTTATTCAGTTATGTACAAAAATGTTTCGTTTCAAACATAACGCAATTACTCGGTTTCGAACCCAGAACTTTTTAACTGTAAGCCCCAAGTAATTGAAAATATTACCAATCAATTTCTCGTGAAAAAATACATAAAATAGAGTATCCAATTGTACAAAAATGTTGAGTTTCAAACATAACAATTTCTCGGATTTCGAACCCTTAACTTTTTAACTGTAAGTCCCAGGTGTATGAAATCACCACCAGTGAATTCCTCAGATAAAAATACCTGAGTTAACATGTTTGGCTTAACTAAAATACTTAATGGGGACTTTTGAGACAAAAACTGTGTTTACATGTATTTTTCCTATGGCGCACATTAAAAGTGGACACACTGTATAGGTCGACCAGGTTTGGATAAGTATTTCTATGGGGACAGACAGACGAGTCAGACGACACCGAAGCGAATACAATAGTCCGTCCACTATACCTTTTATTATTAGTAACTAGCTGCGTCGCTTCGCTCCGGAATTCCGCTAGTTCATCCCGAGGCATGGCTGAACTTGTAGAAAATAATAAAAAATACGGTCGCGCTGCGCGCTCCCTATTAGTCATTTAATTGATTTGTACTTTTTGTTAAACTTTTTACAATCATTTTTCCTTTATATTAATATATGTATAGTTATAACTATACTTACAGTAGTTATAATCCCCCCAAAAAATACCACTTCGTGGCATAAAAAAAGACCCCGCCAATTCGTTCCTCCCAAAAATAAATCAAGTGCCCACAAAAAATAAACAAAACTCCATCCCACCCCAAAAAAGTTTAGAAATCTATTTTGTACCCCGCCTTTTATTCACTTCATAATTTGTGTGCTCCTTCTTCACGTAGTACCTAGCTTTCTTTCCCCTCATTGCACTCCTCTTTCCTCTAATATTACTTCTGCTCCACTGCATTGGCGGCGTGCCACCTATCTTTCTTTACCCTCATTGCACTCCTCTTTCCTCTAATCTCACTTCTGCTTCACTGCATTGGCGGCGCGCCATCTATTTAATTTTAAAGCATTGCACGCCGCCAATGCAGTGAAGCAGAAGTGAGATTGGAGGAAAGAGGAGTGCAATGAGGGTAAAGAAAGGTAGGTGGCACGCCGCCAATGCAGTGGAGCAGAAGTAATATTAGAGGAAAGAGGAGTGCAATGAGGGAAAAGGAAAAAACTCGGCATTCATATTCATTATTATGTAGGTACTTAGTTTTGATTCACCCTAAATAAAAAACTACCTGCTTCCCCCTTTTTTTAAAGCTAAAACAAGCGGGGTCCGTCCCTCCGGGAATTTTTCGATCTTAGGTAAAGAAAATCAGTATTGGTATGTACCTAGTACCTACGAAGAAAATAATTATCTGACGTGCTCAGCGCCTCAGCATAATATCAAAAGAAAACAACATTCAATTGGCCAGTAACTTAAATTCTCGGAAATCAAGGCTGTCGTCTTTCTCTTATCCTGTCTTCATTCCTTCCTTTCTTTTTTTTCGATCAGCCTAGTTAGCTTGGTTGGTAACGAGTCTGCCTTTTAAGCGCTAGGCTGCGGGTTCGATTCCTACTCGAGGCGGATTTTATCCTGAAGGACATGTTTAGGGGAGTCATGGGTATTATCATGAACATTTCTACTAACTCTCCTCTTTGGTTTGGTGATTTTTTTTCTTTTCCAGAGGTCTGATAGAGGGGACTGTAACTTCTAAGGGGAATACAGGATGGGATAAAGCCAGCCATTCCGATAAGATAAAATACGCCCCGAGCGGGAATCGAACCCGCGTCCTATTTGAGCAACCCACGACTGTTTGAACTTTTTCATTAGAACGGTATCCTACATACCTAAAATTGAATTTTAGACCTTTTACATAATTTTTAACTATAAAATTATGAAAAAAGTAATTATGGCTATCCATAAAATATTTTTAAATGATAAAATTATGTACAAAAAAATGACCTCTCTGGAATTCGAACCCCCACCCAACACACTTATCACAACAGCAGAGGAGTGAGATTACACTCCTTACCACTCAGACTTTTCTTCCAAGACGCACAAAACTTCTTTTATAATCAACTCGATCGAAAAGTTTGAAATTTTCCCCTAAAAGTCACTTTTTCCTCCCTAGCGGGTCTCCCTTAATGCTAAGAAGATGAAACCAAAAAAGGTACGAGGTTCACGACGAGACCTTTCCGGAGACACCTTAAACCATCTTCCCACCATTTGTAGAACTGGCTGTAGGCTTGATTAATTGAATCGGGTGAAAACAAAAAAAAAAATATATATATATATATTTTTCGCGATTTTCAAGATTTTTGAGCCTATCAGAAAACCGGTTAAACAAACCGTAAAGTTCGGGTTTTGGAGAATTCGCATCTATTTTCACGTCCTACCAGGAATATCAAATAAAATTTGCTTAAAGTTGAAGGGAAGTGGGAGAAAAGTTGAGGTCAAAATGCCGAAAAACGATGAAATTGTTTCGTGTTAATATAGGCCGGGCGGCGCTTCGAACTCTTGACGTTCGCGCGCCTCCCGGCACGCTTGATTAATCATCAGTTAAGCCTTTTTTTTAATCGGAGTTTCAAAAAAGTAAATAACCGCGCCGCACCTTGTACTATGACGTCATCGTGTACGGGAGTGTATGCCGTGACGTCAGAGTTTACCGTTAAATCTTAAACTTCGACTCAAATCGATTTATCTCTGGATCTAGTAAAGTCGTAAAAGGAAGAGAAAAATTCCCTTGTTCCTCATTTTTTCTGCTCTTTGATTTAGAAAACTCACACAAGTAAGCGCAACTGCTCTATTGTATGAACGTTGCACGCAATGTGAGTTCGTGTTGAACATGATATAGATTGTTTGTTGCAATAACACTCCTGTCTTATTTGCATTACAGTTGTCGAGTACAGTTGTCTGGGAGATTGGTTTGTGGATAAGAATCATTTCTTCGCTGTGGCCAATACCAAAGAGTCTCGGAAGGACGAAAAATTCCGCTGCTTCCTGAAGAATCGAGATGATGACTTGTATATTGGTGTGTCTATCACAGCCGAATGTTCTACGCTCAAGACTGTAGAGAAATCACCGGAGAGACTACACATCACACCGGTGAAGGCAGAAGTAGTAGAGCCCGGATGTCAGTTGCCACAGAATTTTAGCGGGGATTGGATTAACACCGCCAATATAGACGCGGATGTGTTTATTAAGCGTGTAAAGTTGGCGGGAAATTCGAAATTTTGATTTTTTTTTCCGCAACTCGTACAATCTGAATTCATTTTTTACTTTTTATCTCTAGTTTGCACGTTTATATTATACTTTTCATTTATATTAGATATTAAAAACAAGCGAATTACCTACAAAGCAAACAAAAATAAATATAAAATAAATTTTAAAAATTGCCGCCGGGACAGCTATCTCACGTCGTCCGAGCTCATCTCAGCCCAGTACATAAACACACCCTCACTCAAATTTAATAGAGAAGTCCTATTATTTAAAACCAACTTGAGTTTTTGATCGTTGATAGATAATAAATAATTGGTACCCAACTAAGTAGGTACCGAACTCAACCGAAAATAACTTTTTTTTTCCACTCACTGAAAAAAGTTAGTCTCCTCTAAGTAGATAGGTGTATGTTCTGCATTTAATATGCATATAAATACCTAACACTAGCAAAAAACTGGATGCAAAGGTCAATGAGGTCAAACTACACCTTGTTGTATTGCAGGTACCTATTGGCATTGGGCATCTGGTACCTACTTTATGTGCCGATATAAAATACTGAGCTATCAAGTAGTGGTCGAAAGCTTAAAGTTATCATAGGGGAAGAGAAGTGGCAAGTGACATCTAACTAGGGTTGCCAACCGTACGTTATTTCCCCGGAACAATCGTATTTTTGTCAAAAATCAAATGTTCCGCCGGAACACACCTTTGTTCCGGTTTTTTCCAAATCTATGGAAAATACGGAAACTGACTAATAAACAGAAAAAAATACAAAAAAAGTTTAAAAAGATAGGTAGGTACGTACGTACGAAAAACATAAAAACCCGCGAGTCAAGTAGGTATTTTTTCAGCCTTTTAGCATGTGATTTTTAGTAACACGGATTCAAAAACGGTAAAATAAATTTTAAAAATTGCCGCCGGGACAGCTATCTCACGTCGTCCGAGCTCATCCTAGCCCGGTACATAAACACACCGTAAAGGGACTTTACAGTCCTATGCGAGCAGTATTAATAAGCACTATTATTATTATTATTAGTATTGTTGTATTTGTTTCGCAGGTACATGATGGCCAGACTTACTGTCGATGGATGTCAAAAGGATTACGTATGTTTTGACTTTGTACCTCGTCACCATAATGTGATCCGATATCGTAAAGGTATCGCTGTCATTAAGGATAACTTTCATACAGTTTGCTCCTATGTTCAATTCAAGAATGATAACCAATGGCGATACAACTTGTTCCTAGCTAAGAATCCAGTGCCTGTTCGTTGTCCTATTGCTGGGAAGTTTAACTTTACTCAGCGTGGGGATGCCTTGTTTGAGACGCGGATCTTAGGAGGTGTCACCTTATCACCTCGACCTAATCTTTACTGCAAACAAAACATCTCGGATTTCTCCGTATGTGACACAGATCAGAAGGAAGTGACTATAGATGAAACCTATTGTCTCTCTGTGGATTACTTGGGTCGGCCAGTTGATATCTACAGTGATCCGGATTATCGCATGAAGTGTATTGGATTCTGGAAGGAAAATCTCAAGTCTTACTTGATAACCTATGATGAGTTAGATCCATACAGTAAGTACAGATGTTGGGTATATCAGCGTGCAGATCTGAATAGAATACTCATGTCTCAGGCTGTAGGACCATTCTGTGATCTACAGCAAGATGTGACCAGTTACAATTACACAGAAGGGGCTGCAGTGGCTATTGATATGCAAGAGTACGAGAGAGAGCGGGATAAGTGCCCGATGCATTTTGATGATGGGTCTAACCCATGGCTACAGAGTGAAAATTATATCAAAATATTTCACTATGGGTTCTGGGGGGTATCAGGAGCACAGAGTATGTCTTGTACATTATATGTGAGTATAGTACTTATATCACTCATCAGATGTCTATGATGTAATTATAATGCATAACAACCAAGCATTTGCTCGGTGAAACTTTGGATTTAGGCTCGAGGGACCTCAAAACAAGTTTTGCAAAAAAAAAAAAAAAAGATGGAATTAAAATTGACTTTTTTTTTGTAAGGCATAAGATGTTATGGGGGGGGGGGATCCAAACAATGTATGGACTGCTAGTGACCAATTTATTACTTACCTGAATAACCTTGATATAATGCTATACTTAGTTAAGTTTAGATTTTTGAATCGACTTTCATATTGTTAGCATTATTTTCTCTTTTTATTTCCCATTTTGTTATTATTATTATCATTACTATTATTATTATTTACTTTTATACCTCTTTCAAGGTTGTATTCTGTATGTATATGTAAACTTGAAATAAATAAATGTCATATGATTAATAATACATTTTTCTTTTTGTGTAAAACTGAATGGGTAAGAGGCAGAGCGGACCAAGCCCTAAACAAGCTGGGTCCGTCCCTCCAGGAATTTTTTAGCCCGTAGTTTTGTTTAATATTCAGTTTATTATTATTATTATTATAGATTTGATGTCTTTCATGTAATGATTTAAAATCAAGACTAGAGCCCGTTCTTCCTTTTAATGTTTCCTAATGTCTACCAATATAATGTTCAAGTCACCCATCCATCTATTGGCCTTGCTCGGCGTAGATTAACATAGATGACGCTGAAACCAGTCTTTAATTAACGACTGGAGTGTTATCTAAAACTTTCTCGCTTTGAGTTCATAGGTCGTCGCGACAAATTTCGAGATCAGAGCTCATTTGTGTGAGAAAATGTGAAAAAAATCCCCAAAAACCAGTTTTTTTTTGGTTTTTTGGCTTTATGGTTTTCTAGACCATTTTCGTGATCCTGGTAAAAAGACCTTTAATTTGATATATAGGTCGACCAGGTTTGGATAAGTCCTTCTATGGGGACAGACTGACAGACGAAATGTTTTTTTTTTTTCTTGCTTTTTGGTTCTCTGGACAAAATTTGCACCACCATTTTCGTGATCCTGGTAAAAAGACCTTTAATTTGTTTTTTGGAGTATTTCTATCATTTTTGCATGATTCACATTATCAAAGGCTTTAGAATAGTCAATGAATGTTAAGAAAACGTCCTGATCGACCTATATATCAAATTAAAGGTCTTTTTACCAGGAACACGAAAATGCAAATTTTGTCCAGAAAACCATAAAGCCAAAAAAATTGGTTTTTGGGTTTTTTTTTTTTTTTTTATTTTTTTTCACACAAATGAGCTCTGATTTCGAAATTTTTCGGTAGGTGTGTGTGGTAGTGGATAGTGTGTGGTGGTGATGTGGGTGTGTAGTGGGTGTGTATGGGTGTGGGTGTGTGTGGATGGTGTGTGGTGGGTGGTGTGTGTGGATGATGTTGTGGTGGTGTCCCGTACAAAGGACGGGGTCAACCACTAGTTGTAAAATAAAGGAAAGACGGACTAAAAAATCGACTTTTGGAGTACCCTTTTTTACGTCGTTGAAAAGAGCACAAAAAGGTCTTTTTTAGTCCGTCCTTAAAATAGACCTTATACCGTCCTTATAACCTTTTTACAATAGTAGTAAAAAAGTATAAGGGATGGACCTATTGTATTCGCTTCGGTGTCGTCTGTCCTGTCGGTCGGGTCTGTCTGTCTGTCCCCATAGAAGGACTTATCCAAACCTGATCGACCTATATACATCGAAATTAAAGGTCTTTTTACCAGGGAACACGAAAATGCAAATTTTGTCCAGAAAACCATAAAGCCAAAAAAATTGTTTTTGGGTTTTTTTTTTTTTTTTCATATTTTCTCACACAAATGAGCTCTGATCTCGAAATTTGTCGCGACGACCTATGAACTCAAAGCGAGAAAGTTTTAGATAACACTTCAGTCGATCATTAAGACCGGTTTTAGCGTCATCTAGGTTAAGCTACGCTGAGCAATAAATGGATGGGTGACTTAAACATTATATTGGGAATAAAGGGAGAACGGGCTCTAGTCTTGATTTTAAATCATTACCCACCCCCTCATGTTGGAACCCACCCCCTCATGTTGGAAAAACCCAAATGTAGAACGGAATCCTATCGATCCTCTTTCCTTCCTTATGCGACAGACCTCTGGAACCTAATTCCTTATCCCATTCTAAACTCACTCTCATTCCTTGCTTTTAAAACTCTACTCTTGAGAGCCGTTGATAATGGACTCCTTTCCTCCTTAAACTCCTAATCCTCCCCTCTATTTCCTTATAGCTGTGTACCGCGCGCGCGCGCGCGTGTGTGTGTGTGTGTGTTTTTCTCTCTTTTTTTTTCTATTGAATATTTGTATTTCACTTTTTTTTCTTTATTATTATTATTATGTAATTTGTTACCTACCATTTTGTACTTTGTTATTTAAATAAATAAAGTGGTGCAATATTAAACTGTTGAGATAATGGGACTACATGTCCTAATTCGACAGTCTAAATAAAGCACTAATACAGTAATACTAATTACATGAAAGTAAAATCAAAAAATCAAATCAAGAATGATAATAAACTGAAGATTAAACAAATTAGGTAGTTACAAAGGTATTCTTAAACCACGATCGAATAAACTACGGGCTAAAAAATTCCCGGAGGGACGGGCCCAGCTTGTTATTACAATAGTAATAAAAAAAGGTATAAGGGACGGACCATTGTATTTGCTTCGGTCGCTTTGAGTTCATAGGTCGTCGCGACAAATTTCGAGATCAGAGCTCATTTGTGTGAGAAAATGTGAAAAAAATCCCCCAAAAACCCATTTTTTTTTGGATTTTTGGCTTTATGGTTTTCTGGACAAAAAAAATCCCCCAAAAAACAGTTTTTTTTTTTTTGTTTTTTGGCTTTATGGTTTTCTGGACAAAATTTGCACCACCATTTTCGTGTTCCTGGTAAAAAGACCTTTAATTTGATATATAGGTCGACCAGGTTTGGATAAGTCCTTCTATGGGGACAGACAGACAGACCGACAGACAGACACACCCCGCGAAGTCCCGGGAGCGCGCAGATCCATCGTATACAATAGAGCGCAAAGCGCGACCCCATTCATTAGAAAAAAAAAGTGAGATCACCCACAAAAACACAAATGTGAAAAAAGGCCAAGTTCCTATCTAAAAATGTCGTCCTATAAAATTGGTGAGATCAGAAAATTAAGGCCAAGTCTGCATTCCCAGTTTTTCGTGTCTGCTGAATCTCAATTCCTTCAACCTTCTCTCAATTTCAACTTGGCTATGTTTTTCCTTCGGGTTTCACGTTCAGTTATTTATTTCATTATTTTATTTGAACAAATTCACAGCTAAAGCTGTAGTTTTATTTTACAAGAATATTAAAACAAGTAATAAACAAACAAAAAATTACAAAAATTATACAAATTAACTTTTTTTTCTCACATTCTCTCTTACTCTCTATCACACTTATCACTTACCCAGATACTCCCCCTCTCCCCCCTTTCTGAAAAAGAATAGAAGATCAATTATTTATTTATTTGAGTAGGAAAAACATAGCCAAGTTGAAATTGAGAGAAGGTTGAAGGAATTGAGATTCAGCAGACACGAAAAACTGGGAATGCAGACTTGGCCTTAATTTTCTGATCTCACCAATTTTATAGGACGACATTTTTAGATAGGAACTTGGCCTTTTTTCACATTTGTGTTTTTGTGGGTGATCTCACTTTTTTTTTCTAATGAATGGGGTCGCGCTTTGCGCTCTATTGTATACGATGGATCTGCGCGCTCCCGGGACTTCGCGGGGTGTGTCTGTCTGTCGGTCTGTCTGTCTGTCCCCATAGAAGGACTTATCCAAACCTGGTCGACCTATATATCAAATTAAAGGTCTTTTTACCAGGAACACGAAAGTGGTGGTGCAAATTTTGTCCAGAAAACCATAAATCAAAAAAAAAAAAAACTGGTTTTGGGGGGATTTTTTTCACATTTTCTCACACAAATGAGCTCTAATCTCGAAATTTGTCGCGACGACCTATGAAAGCAGCAGGAAAAATGATGAAAAATTTGACGTTTTCAAAGTCAAATATCTCCCGGCTAAACTTAACCGATTTTGATGATTTTTTTTTCAACTTGGTCTACTTTCATGCCCCAACACACACACGCAATCCATTTTCTTCTATCATTTGTAGTTGTCCCCCTTAAGATCAATTATTTATTTATTTGAGTAGGAAAAACATAGCCAAGTTGAAATTGAGAGAAGGTTGAAGGAATTGAGATTCAGCATTTTCTGCAGACACGAAAAACTGGGAATGCAGACTTAGCCTTAATTTTCTGATCTCACTACTTTTATAGGACGACATTTTTGAATAGGTGGCATTTACTTACCACAGGCTCATTCACAATATATACAAAATCAAAATAAATCCAGAAAGGCAAAAACAAGACTAATGCCAGTCGGCCCAAAATATGCAACAGTCTCAGATGATGAACTCCAGTGTCTGCTAAAACCTTCTTGGAGAAAATATTCTGCAGGGAATACTGCAATGTAGCTACTAGAGCACTGATCAAACCTGTTATGTCAAATGAAAGCTCTGTCATTGTGGCCACACCCACTCCAATTATGATGGGGGCTAGAGACAAGTATACCTGCAAAAGTAAAATCAATTACCTGAAAACGGCTACTTTCCCTGTCGCGTATAATATCTCTAGTAGCGCGGTCAAACTTTCTTGACTTGGCGGGGCGGAGCGGAGGAAAATAAAATATTCATTTTGTTCCAATATGTCGATTTTTCACGGAGCCACAAATCATTTTCTTATGAGAAACGCGTACATAAAGCTCGTGCATGGCGGACTTTCTGTGATAAAAATGATCACAAGTAGGTACCTACACATTTACCTTTCATATCCTATCGAAAGTCCGCCATGTACGAGCTTTATGTACGCGTTTCTCAGAAGAAAATGGTTTGTGGCTCCGTGAAAAATTGACATATTGGAACAAAATGGGTAATGGGGATATTTTTCCTGTTGCATGCCGCCAGATTGCGCCTTTTTTTCCTAGTCAAATTTCCTCTTAGAATTAAAAAAAAAAAAAATGAAAATCAAAAGTAAAAATAATACCAATACAGGGTGTTCAACCTTAAAGTGCCCCATAGGAAATTAACCCATAAAATCAGTTTTTAGTCCGTCCTCCCTTTATTATTACAATAGTAATAAAAAGGTACAAGGGACGGACTATTGTATTCGCTTCGGTGTCGTCTGTCAAATTTTCGACCAAAAATTTCCTATCTTAAAATACTCCCCGTGTAATGAGGGATCATAAAAAAGTGTCCAAAAATTGAACCTTTTTTTTGAGTCGACCTATATATCAAATTAAAGGTCTTTTTACCAGGAACACGAAAGTGGTGGTGCAAAATTTGTCCAGAAAACCATGAAGCCAAAAAACATATATCAAATTAAAGGTCTTTTTACCAGGAACACGAAAGTGGTGGTGCAAAATTTGTCCAGAAAACCATGAAGCCAAAAAACCAATAAATGGGTGGGTGGCTTAAAGTTAATTGGGTAATTGTATTTTTTTTTTTTTTTTCACATTTTCTCACACAAAATAATGAGCTCTGATCTTGAAATTTGTCGCGACGACCTATGAACTCAAAGCGAGAAAGTTTTAGATAACACTTCAGTCGATCATTTAAGACCGGTTTTAGCGTCACCTATGTTAAGCTACGCCGAGCAAGGCCAATAAATGGATGGGTGACTTCAACATATACTTGGGAATAATCCGCGGAACCTAGGGGTTCCGCGAGCTGACGGCAAGGGTTCCGCGAGATATTTTGGAAAAATCATACACTAGATAAAGTTCAGTTTCAAAACGACCATCTTAGACTAGGTATGTATTTCATCTTACACATCTTTTTTTAGAGGTTTGATAGAGGGAACTCTAACATCTAAGGTCTTATCGTCCCGAAAATCTTAGACTAGGTATATTGGGAATGAATAAAGGGAGAACGGGCTCTAGTCTTGATTTTAAATCATTACATGAAAGTAAAATCAAATCAATAATAATAATAATTATTATTCCTTATCCTATTGATGGTGCTTATTTTTAGTCCGTCCTTCCTTTATTATTACAATAGTAATAACAAGCTGGGTCCGTCCCTCCCGGAATTTTTTAGCCCGTAGTTTATTCGATCGTGGTTAAAGAATACCTATGTACCTACCTAATTTGTTTAATATTCAGTTTATTATCATTCTTGATTTGATTTTACTTTCATGTAATGATATAATGATTTAAAATCAAGACTACCTAGAGCCCGTTCTCCCTTTATTCCCAATATAATGTTTAAGTCACCCATCCATTTATTGGCCTTGCTCGGCGTAGCTTAACATAGATGACGCTAAAACCGGTCTTAAATTAACGACTGAAGTGTAATCTAAAACTTTCTCGCTTTGAGTTCATAGGTCGTCGCGACAAATTCAGAGCTCATTTGTATGAGAAAATGTAAAAAAAATCCCCCAAAAACCAGTTTTTATTGGTTTTCTGGACAAAATTTGCACCACCATTTTCGTGACGATATTCCGCCTGATACATCAAGCGAAGCACACCAAGAGACAGCAGCAGCAACAGGGTATCTCCTCAATAGGTTTGACCATCTGGATCACTATAGTTTAATTCCAGAATAAATTCCT
>NW_007378054.1:87658-100583 GCF_000475195.1 Diaphorina citri | reverse complement strand
GTCTGTCTGTCTGTTCCCATAGAAGGACTTATCCAAACCTGGTCGACCTATATATCAAATTAAAGGTCTTTTTACCAGGAACACGAAAATGGTGGTGCAAATTTTGTCCAGAAAACCATAAAGCCAAAAATCCAAAAAAACTGGTTTTTGGGGGATTTTTTTCACATTTTCTCACACAAATGAGCTCTGATCTTGAAATTTGTCGTGACGACCTATGAACTCAAAGCGAGAAAGTTTTAGATAACACTTCAGTCGTTATTTCAAGACCGGTTTCAGCGTCATCTACGTTAAGCTACGCCGAGCAAGGCCAATAAATGGATGGGTGACTTAAACATTATATTCGTAGTTACATATTACGAAACATTAAAAGGAAGAACGGGCTCTAGTCTTGATTTTTTTCACGAGAAAACGGCTCGACCGATTTTGATGAATTTTTTTATGGTTGTTAAGCGACGACCTATGAACTCAAAGCGAGAAAGTTTTAGATAACACTTCAGTCGTTATTTTAAGACCGGTTTTAGCGTCACGTATGTTAAGCTACGCCGAGCAAGGCCAATGGGGTGACATAGGCTACTTAAAATTATCACATTTCATCCTGATTCAAAATGGCGGCGGTTCAAAGTTATGTCTATTATGCTGCTCTGTGGGACATGTCACAGGGAGCGCGTATCGCGACCGTGTGTGTGTATGTGTGTGGTGTGTGGGTGGTGGGTGTGTGTGTGGGTGGTGGGTGTGTGTGGTGTGTGGTTGGTGTGTGATGGGTGTGTGTGTAGATGGGTGGGTGTGATGGGTGTGTGTGGTGGGTGTGTAATGGGTGTGGTGTGTGGTGGGATGGGTGTGTGGTGGGATGTGTGTGATGCGTGTGGTGTGTGTGATGCGTGTGGTGTGTGTGGTGGGATGTGTGTGATGGGTGTGGTGTGTGATGGGTGTGTGTGTGTGTAGATGGGTGTGTGTGATGGGTGTGTGTGTGTGTGTGTGTGTGTGGTGGTGCGTGTGTGATGTGTGTGTGGGGGTGTGTTTGTATGTGTGTGGTGGTCCCGTACAAAGGACGGGTCAACCACTAGTTTGATATATAGGTCGACTAGGTTTGGACAAGTCCTTCTATGGGGACAGAGTGACAGACAGACGACACCGAAGCGAATACAATAGTCCGTCCCTTATACCTTTTTATTACTATTGTTATAATAATAAAGGAAGGACGGACTAAAAATGAAAAAATCTGGTGTGAACATCACACGACTTTCCTTACATCCTTATCCTACTGAATGATGCTTATTTGGGTGTTCTCCTACCGTAACTTTTACAATATCTCTAACTGTTCAGTGAATTTAGTCAGTAAAGCTGAAAACCGCCCAAAAGCGGTCAAAATATACATAACCGTTATTCTGACGTTAATGAGAAGTACTTTTTTACTTTCCTCATCCTCCAGGAAGGAAAGTAATGTCTGGTCAGTTTTTAGTGCCAAAACACGTTTTGAGGTCCCTAGAGCCTAAATCCAAAGTTTCAGCCATTGGTCCGTGTGTATGTCTGTCTGTAAACAAAATATCTCGAGAAGGGTAATGTATTTTGACCGCTTTTTGGCGGTTTTTGACCGTTTTTTGGCGGTTTTCAGCTATACCGACTAAACGGTTAGAGATATTATAAAAGTTAGGGTATAAGAACAAGAACACCCAAAATAAGCATCATTCAATAGGATAAAGAAAGTCGTGTGATGTTCACTCCAGATTTTTATATATTGGATTTTTTCTATTACCTTGGTTGTCTGCTTTTCTCTCAGTATCAATCTAGAAAGAATGACTGTAAACAAAGGCATAGTTGCTTTCACTGAAAAATAAAAAGACAAATATTAGATTATTCATTCAATTCTTCTTCTTCTTCTTCTCCTCCTTCTTCTTCTAAATCCTATTCTTCTTCTTCTTCTTCTTCTTCTTCTTCTTCTTCTTCTTCTTCTTCTTCTTCTTCTAATTAAGTAAATAGTGAATAAAACGTAAACAAGTTGTTTTTCTTGAAGAAAATTGTATGAACTTTTTTAGTAAAGCACTGTCCTGAATGTACAGCAGTAAGTAAAGAAAATCAGGTTTGGATAAGTCCTTCTATGGGGACAGACCGACCGACCGACCGACAGAGTGACAGACACCGAAGCGAATACAATAGTCCGTCCCATATACCTTTTTATTACTATTGTAATAATAAAGGAAGGACGGACTTGTGGTTGTTAAGAAGAGTACTCGGGGTGACATAGGCTACTTGAAATTTTCACATTCCATCCTGATTCAAAATGGCGGCGGTTCCGTGAAGGAAGAAAATGGCCTAATAGACCCGTTTTTGTCCTCTTTTCACGAGAAAACGGCTCGACCGATTTTGATGAATTTTTTGTGGTTGTTAAGAAGAGTACTCGGGGTGGCATAGGCTACTTAAAATTATCACATTTCATCCTGATTCAAAATGGCGGCGGTTCAAAGTTATGCCTATTTTGCTGCTCTGTGGGACATGTCACAGGGAGCGCATATTGGGACCGTGTGTGTGTGTGTGTATGTGTGTGGTGGGTGGGTGTGTGGGTATGTGTGTGTGTGTGTGTGTGGTGGGTGTGTGATGGGTGTGGTGTGTGTGGTGGGATGGGTGTGGTGTGTGTGTGTGGTGGGATGGGTGTGGTGTGTGTGTGTGGTGGGATGTGTGTGATGGGTGTGGTGTGTGTGTGGTGGGATGTGTGTGGTGTGTGTGGTGGGATGTGTGTGATGGGTGTGGTGGATGTGGTGTGTGGTGGTGGGTGTGTGATGGGTGTGGTGTGTGTGTGGGGGTGTGTCTGTGTGTGTGTGGTGGTCCCGTACAAAGGACGGGTCAACCACTAGTTTTATCTATATAGCTACAATTAAAAATACAAAATATATATTAATATCTATATCTAATGGCAGTAAAATAAATAGGATTCATACATAGGATTACACAGAAGACATTTTTTCAAAGCAGGACATTTTTCTAAATCGTAAATTTGTCCAACATTCGAATAGTTAAACAACAATAAAATTGTTGATATGAAAGGATGCTTAGGGAAAAGAATCAGAGTGAGGTCTACATTTTGCAGAACCACTAGTTATTATGTATTTTAATTTTGCAAAATCATTTGTTTTGAAAAAAAATAAATTTTGCAGAACCCCTAGTTATTATTTATTTTAATTTTGCAAAATCTTTTTTTTGAAAAAAAAAAAAAAAAAAATCTAGTACAAAAATAAATAAATTTATTTATTTACATGCTAAGCAGCAAGGCCATGTATGAAATAAATAAGTAATTAAAAAATTTTGTGAGTAGGTAGTTCCTTTTTCTGAGTTGAAACTCAATTAAATTTTAAATCTTGGATTGAACACTTCAACAGCCTAATTGCCTATTTTATTATTATTATTATTATTTTTGAAATCAACTGATCAGATAAGAGGCAAACTAAAATCAAGTTTAATCATAAGTTGTGGTCCCCAATAAGTTATGTGATGTTACATTCAAAATGTGGAAGTATCATGGGGTTGGCAAGCAAACCCAGACACTGGCACTGAGGGTTTGACAAGTCCTTTTGGAACTAACCAATACGGACAGGGTTACAAGCTGTGTAGAACCAGCTATTAGAAATTAAAACACTCCTAAAGCAAGTAGGTATCTTTTTTATATGAAACAGGAAGTTTACAAATGACCCTACTCACCAGTGTGTGCGTATGATACAGGTACTTTCCATATGCTAACATGAGTGAGTACAGATGCAATGAATTTTCCTAGAGCCAAAGGTACAATCAATTTGAAATAGTAAGACCAGGTCAGATCAATGTATTTTCTGATGCCCCACATATTGAAGAATACTTCAGAATACAAGGTGATGGATAAAAGTTGAATCATAGTTACTGTCATGGGATATGGGAAGTCACTGAGCAACATCTTGCCGATGACATTGTTGCTAGAGCTGATGACATACCACAGCAAGCACAGGATCACTACACTTAGGATCTCTTTCGTCTCAGCCATTTCTTTGCTATCTTGGCACTTAGAAAAGCTTTACCTTCTCTAGTTGGACATCTCACGACTTTAACCAATTCATAATTTGTGATCTGCTTGAAGCCTCTACCCAGCTACCCACCCAAAATTAGTTGAATTTTAAGTTTTCCTGATTCTAATTTGACTGATAAATATTCTGATTTGACTGATTTCTGATGATGGATGATACTATCAGTTTTATCTCAGTCTCAGTGTTGTCAGATGGCTTCAGTGAAATTATACTAGATTCGTGCTAAAATTATACTAAAATTTGAAAAATTATACTAAATCATCAAACGACCGCGGACCGCGAAATTCAAAAAATCTTAGTACTTTTGGTCCATGGAAGTTAAGCAACGTCGAGCGTGGTTAGTAATTGGACGGGTGACCGTCTGGGACCTACTCTTACGACGTGATGTTGGCCTTTCCCAGAGAGAAATGTAGGCCAGAAAGTATAGCCACTTGATATGCCACTTTGATTTTTAGTCCGTCCTTCCTTTATTATTACAATAGTAATAAAAAGGTACAAACCGTTCCAGAGATATAGGCCCTATCTGATCTGACAACTTAACTGATGTCTCATCTCCCCCCACACACGATCAGATAACTTCATCTTAACTTCATCTCATGAGATAAATATTATGAAATTTCAATATCCATGAGTTCATCAGATAAGTTGAACTGTACAAAGGTTTCAGTCCATGGGGGGAAAAGCAAAAGTGATGTGGGCCTTGATCTATTTGTCTGCTCTCTAAGTGATATTGTAAACATCAAATTGTGATACACACCCACACACGATAAGTTTTAACTCATGAGTTCAACTCATGAGTTCAACTCATGAGATAAAACTCATCGTGTATGGCTGGCCTAAGTGATATTGTAAACATCAAATTGTGATACTTAATCTAGTCTCTTTCTATTTTTTTTTTTTTATTTTTTTTTTTGTTTTTTTCACTTTCTTATAGGTAGGTAATTTAATGTTAGATTTGTACTCCTCAATTCTCTGTATTTATGTAGTCAGTTTTTTTCATGTTTAATGTAGGTAGGTAGTCATTTTTTTTTTATGTCTTAGTATTCTAGTGTAGGTAATATTAATATTGTAAAATGGGATCTATATCCCGTAAATTCAAAAAAAAAAAAAAAACTTCGACCCCACCAGGAATCAAACCTGGAACCTCCGGCGTACGAATGCAGTGTGATACCCACCCGGCCAGAGATAACACATCTTCCAATCTATTTAACCCTTCACTGGTGAACGTCTGCGTAATTTCGTCCTGTCTATTGTAGAATTTTAACTAGGAAATTCTTTAAAATGTGGGGCCTACATTAGGATTAGTGTCACACACGTGGTACCGCTCCCCTATCCCGAATAAAATTTAGTTAGGCAAAACGTTTTTCCCGTGATTTGATAAATTTTCCGGCAAGTTAATTAGTTCACGCCATGTCCCCTGCATACATAGAACGTATACATAGAACATACATAGAAAGTACATAGAACATTACATTGACATAAATACATAGTTTACATAAAACATAACATGGTTAACGTATAGTCAAGAGCTAAAATTTCAGGAGAATTTCCATTTTCATTCCTTTAGACCCGTTGTACATTAGAAGCGTAGACAAGCAACTTTTTGTAGTGCGTAGTCTCTGATCTTGAAATTTGTCGCGACGACCTATGAACTCAAAGCGAGAAAGTTTTAGATAACACTTCAGTCGTTATTTTAAGACCGGTTTTAGCGTCACCTATGTTAAGCTACGCCGAGCAAGGCCAATAAATGGATGGGTGACTTAAACCTTATATTGGGAATAAAGGGAGAACGGGCTCTATAGTCTTGATTTTAAATCATTACATGAAAGTAAAATCGAAAAATCAAATCAAGAATAATAATAAACTGAATATTAAACAAATTAGGTAGGTACATATAGGTACTGATTTTCTTTAATCACTATCGAATAAACTAAAGGCTAAAAAATTCCCGGAGGGACGGACCCAGCTTGTTACTATTGTAATAATAAAGGAAGGACGGACTAAAAAGTCGAACAATGGCCAATAAATAAATCAGGGGAAAAAATCCATTAAAACGGATTAAAATTTTAATACTTCCCTGGGGTTCGAACCCACGATTCCATGCTTGAAAGATTTGTATTATTTGTAGGTATTACCAATTCCTATCCGAGTTTTGTAGAACCCGCCTAAGTATATCACCAACAAGGGGAAAATGGGGAAATTCCCACGAGATTCTTATTAGAAATTCCCACAAAAAGTCCCTCTCGTTTACAACTCGGTTAGGAAATCAAATCTCGCGTCCCTATTTTATTACTACATTGTAATAATAAAGGAAGGACGGACTAATAAAGGAAGGACGGGCTAAAAATTCAGGGATTCCTGGGATTTTTTTGGGCTTTGTCTGGGACTTTTTGTGGTATTCCCGTAAGAACACTGCCCACAAGTTTTGAAAAATTAATAACGGTTAAACGGTCAAGAAAATTCATGATTTTTATTAGGTTAGTTAGTTACTGACAATTCTGACATTGGACAAATTTTATTGGATTTTGTAATTTGTATTTTGGTTGGAAGTTGGAATTCGAATGTGTGTTTGTGTTTTTCTTTTTTGTTTTCTTATTTGATGAGTGCGTTTTTGTTTTCTTAATTGTTTTCTTATAGTAAAATTTTCCATTGCTATTGTAAAAATTTCCATTGCAATATGAAGGTTGAGATGGAAACAGAAAACTATCATGAAATCAAAAATGATGCCCTACGCTTCATCAGAACTTATCAGAGAAGTAAGTAAGATGATAGCAATTCCTTATTAGAACCGTGATCTGTTGTTTTATTCATAACTAGTGTTTGACCTGTCCTTTGTACAGGACCACACACACACAGTCACACTTTGTGCTCTTTGACATGCCAATGGTTTGAGGATGTACTGCAGACATAAAAAGATAAAACAAGCTGGGTCTGTTCCTTCAGGAATTTTTTAGCCCGTAGTTTATTCAATTGTGATTAAAGAAAATCAGTACTTATGTACCTACTTAATTTGTTTAATATTCAGTTTATTATTATTCTTGATTTGATTTTTCAATTTTACTTTCATGTAATGATTTAAAATCAAGACTAGAGCTTGTTCTCCCTTTATTCCCAATATAAGGTTCAAGTCACCCATCCATTTATTGGCCTTTCTCATTTTGAGTTCATAGGTCGTTGTGACAAATTTCAAGATCAGAGCTCATTTGTGTGAGAAAATGTGATTTTTTTTATTTTTTTTTTCTCAGTAAAATTTTTTTTTCTCCACAAAAAAAAAAAAAAAAAAAAAAAAAAAAAAAAATATCGGACCTTTATAATTCCCAACCGTTCCCGAGATATTGACGTTTTCTTGTCCCCCCATAAGAAATACCCGGGGAACACACTTTGAGGCCAGCAAAACTTTTTCTACGTTTAATATTTTCTCTCACTTTCAGTTTTTGAGTCTTCATTTCTTCGAGACAAGACTCAGGGACGATATTAGTCTTCAGGGGCGAAGCCAAGGGAGCGCGGAGCGCGACCTTATGCACAAACCACGAAGCCCCGGGAGCGCGCAGCGCGACCGTTTCCTACTGACGGAGAATTTTTTTCTTACTAACATATTCTAAACCGTGGCGAAGCACGGGCACAACAGCTAGTTGTAATAATAAAGGAAGGATGGGCTAAAAAATATGTTTCAGAAAGAGCAGGTTTTCAGCTTTAAAATAAGGTGTATTGGAGTTTGTTATTATTTTTTATGCCATATTATGGGTGACTTTTAAAGATTACCTCTTAAATCACTTCCAACATTGATTGATTTGCACTGTTAAAATCTCTTGTCTGGGGTCAACTCCTACTTCTAGTGTCAAATATGGTTATGGTTAAATTGGTAAGGAATGTCAGTTTGTAATCATCCCTCAAACCGGTTCAAACCACTGTAGCAGCTGAAAAATTTGCCCTTTTAGAGATCCAAGTCAAGAACCTTAGAGTAGAGGTAAGTAAAGTGAACCTAACAGTTTGAGAATGTATTGCAGACATAGGTAAAGAGATCAGTGGCTCTCTTTAGAGCTCAAAATAAGATTGAACTGTCAAGAAATCAAAGAGCTATGACTGATTTTTAGTTCAACACCATAGAGAAATGGGCCTTTCATATGAGTTAAAGGGCACCTGGAGGTGGCTAATAATCAAGAATTGGCTAGGAGTGAAAGGGTGATACCAAAAAGAGTACGTAAAGCTAATATGGCCTCTAAAAGGGAACCAATAGGGCCCAAATGGGCCACACACAAGTCAATGTGGCATACTGGTTTTGCAAAAGAAGAGGTTGTAAGACTATGAGAAATTTATTCAAATATTGTCGATGTAATTATTTCCGCACGTTGCTTCAATGGTTTTGGTTGGACGAACCCATAAGTTCTAATAAGACCAGAAAACAGCTTATTTTCCGCGCTAATTGGATCATTGAATTTAATAGGTATATAGCTTGTTTTCTAGCCCATACGAATGGAGCAGGGCTTCAAAAATATCACAAAATTGGTTAAAATTTTTATATTTTAAGTTTTAAGGGGATCTCAATTTTGAAATATAAATTTTGAGCCTTGGTGGCCATCAGGGGCCGAAAGTCTAAATTTCATGTTTGGGTCTTTCAGTCATTTAAAGCTTGATTGAATTCACGTTAAGTAATAGGGAGTCCTTTTATTGTTTAGTGTCACTAATTCCTTGAGATAATAGTAAGCTTGGTTATAATAATTATGTCAATTGAATATTTCAGATGACTCTGCCAACAGAAAGGAGCTTAGGAATAAACTGAACCACTTGCAAAAAGTAGTGGGATGCTGCTCTCTAACCACTCAAGAAATGTTCATTTTGATGACTACCTTCCTCAAGAACATAGGTAAATATCCTATAGGTTAAACAAGGGAGCGCTAAGCGCGTCCGTATGCACACTCCACGAAGCCCCGGAAGTGCGAAACGCGACCTTATGCACAACCCTGCGTAACGAACACTCGAAGCCCTCAAGGGGGTGGAGGGGGCGAAGTGCGAGTAACCTTAATACAGGCTGGCCCAGCGTTACCTGACGATTTATATTTACCCAGTACCTACTTTGTTATATCTTGTCGTTGTCGTAGCTTGTTGAAATGAACATCACTGAGTTCAGAACTAAATAAGGTTTTGTTACAATATAATAAATTTTCAATTTCAATGTTTATTTATTAAAGTGAATGTACAAAACATAATATTTTTGTTTTTTCATGTTCAATGTTTATTTATTAAAGTACAAGCAGGCTCCGCCCGCTTGCGCGTGGCTGAGGCATCGCCGTATGTATAGAGGCATGGCCGTAGGTGATCGTAGCGTAACTTACCTATCGTACCGCACCTGACTATACTTGACTGTACCTAATCGTATCTGACTGTTCCGTACCGTATCGTAGCTCACCGCACCGTACCTGACTATGTCGTACCTGAACGTACCGTATCGTACCATATAGTACAGGACCTGACCGTAACGTACCGTACCTGACCGTACCATATCGTACCGTACTTAACTGTACCTGACCGTACTTGACTGACCCTAACCGTACCGTGCCGTATCGTACCATACCTTCTCTGACCGTAACGTACCGTACTGTACCGTTTTACCTGACCATACCATTTTGGCACCATATTATACTTTTATTCGTTTTCGTCCCTAATTTGGGCACCACTGCGAGTTTTGATAAATCCGTTCTTAGGATACCTTTACTTATTAAAAGGCAAGACAACTCATTATCTTCCTTACAAACTTCATGTAAATTGACCCACCCGTTTTGGCCATGGGTCGATTTTTAGTAGTTTTTTGGTCATAGTTTGGAAACCACTGCGAATTTCAGAAAATCCGTTCTTAGTGGGCCTATTCAAATCAAAAGGAAGCTATTCTCGAAGTTTCGTCGATTTTTAGTAGTTTTTTGGTCATAGTTTGGAAACCACTGCGAATTTCAGAAAATCCGTTCTTAGTGGGCCTATTCAAATCAAAATCGGTCCAGCCGTTTCGGCCGTGCGTTGATTATGAATGAATATACAGTGTGTATCACAAAGCTATGTCAAGCCGAAAATGGCGAATAGTACAGGTCAAGGGCTACAAAAAGGTAAATTGATGTAGGAGTGATGGAAAATTATTATTTTGTTTAGAAGAGCTAATGTAGAAGGGAGGTCCCACATTGACGTCTTTTTTTATCAGTACTTTTTTGTGGAGGGTAACTCTTGACGTTAATTTTTTAACACGAAGTGTTTTTTTTGGGGGGATATCACTATTTTTTGCTGTAGGTCCTTACCTACCTAACTTCATAGACATTTGGGAAAATAAATGAACCTAATTTTTAAATACCTAGGTACCCACGTAGTTGCCTCAGAAGTAAGCATATTCAGTATTTAGGTAATAAATATGATTCAGGCTAAGCTTGAAAAATAGAAAGAAAAAACCCGAAAGATATACCTATCTATTAGCATATTCAGTATTTAGGTAATAAATATGATTCAGGCTAAGCTTGAAAAATAGAAAGAAAAAACCCGAAAGATATACCTATCTATTTTTTTCTTCTATTTTTAGAGCTTAGACCATCCTAGACACAATAATTCCCATTTATGAGATCTATTAACCCAGGCAATTGGGCATGTTACGGCACTATTGTAGCAGTTGTTTCATTGCTACAAAAGCACAAAATAACAAGCAGGGTCCGTCCCTCCGGGAATTTTTCAGCCCGTAGTGATTAGAAAAAATCAGTACCTATGTACCTACCTAATTTGTTTAATATTCAGTTTATTACTATTCTTGATTTGATTTTTTGATTTTACTTTCATGTAATGATTTAAATTCAAGACTAGAGCCCGTTCTCCCTTTATTCCCAATATAATGTTCAAGTCACCCATCCATTTATTGGCCTTCCTCGGCGTAGCTTAACACAGGTGACGCTAAAACCAGTCTTAAATTATCGACTGAACTGTTAAAAAAGCTTTCTCGCTTTGAGTTCATAGGTCGTCGCGACAAATTTCGAGATCAGAGCTCATTTGTGTGAGAAAATGTGAAAAAAGTCCCCCAAAAACCATTTTTTTTTTCGCGACAAATTTCGAGATCAGAGCTCATTTGTGTGAGAAAATGTGAAAAAAGTCCCCCAAAAACCATTTTTCACGTCCTACCAGGAATATCAAATAAAATTTGCTTAAAGTTGAAGGGAAGTGGGAGAAAAGTTGAGGTCAAAATGCCGAAAAACGATGAAATTGTTTCGTGTTAATATAGGCCGGGCGGCGCTTCGAACTCTTGACGTTCGCGCGCCTCCCGGCACGCTTGATTAATCATCAGTTAAGCCTTTTTTTTAATCGGAGTTTCAAAAAAGTAAATAACCGCGCCGCACCTTGTACTATGACGTCATCGTGTACGGGAGTGTATGCCGTGACGTCAGAGTTTACCGTTAAATCTTAAACTTCGACTCAAATCGATTTATCTCTGGATCTAGTAAAGTCGTAAAAGGAAGAGAAAAATTCCCTTGTTCCTCATTTTTTCTGCTCTTTGATTTAGAAAACTCACACAAGTAAGCGCAACTGCTCTATTGTATGAACGTTGCACGCAATGTGAGTTCGTGTTGAACATGATATAGATTGTTTGTTGCAATAACACTCCTGTCTTATTTGCATTACAGTTGTCGAGTACAGTTGTCTGGGAGATTGGTTTGTGGATAAGAATCATTTCTTCGCTGTGGCCAATACCAAAGAGTCTCGGAAGGACGAAAAATTCCGCTGCTTCCTGAAGAATCGAGATGATGACTTGTATATTGGTGTGTCTATCACAGCCGAATGTTCTACGCTCAAGACTGTAGAGAAATCACCGGAGAGACTACACATCACACCGGTGAAGGCAGAAGTAGTAGAGCCCGGATGTCAGTTGCCACAGAATTTTAGCGGGGATTGGATTAACACCGCCAATATAGACGCGGATGTGTTTATTAATGAGACACATATCATAGAAACATATTACCCGGACGAGGGGAGATATCGGAGAACAATCTATGTGTGTCGGGAACAACGAGACTCTAGGTAATTGCTTACAGTCCTGTGCTTGTGCTGCTAAAAGTAAAAATACCACCTCATGGTATAAAACAGTTCTTATGGTTTTGTTTTATCGTTAGGTTACGATAAAATCGTTTTAGATTTACATAGAATTCACTATTTCGTTTATATCGTTTGACTCTCTTGTTATATCTTCTCAGTTTGAAGCCCAGAGCAGCAACTTTCTGCTTCAAGTTCTCAAGATACAATTTCAACTTTTGAATATAATCATTTTATTACTATTATTATGACCTTTATTTTCATCTTCATACAAGAACGGCACACACTGCCCATCTATCCGGGAACAAACAATGTTCCTAAGGATAGGTGGGTTGGAATTTTTTTAATATTATTACCTACCTCGGTGGTGTAGTGGTTGGTCAAGGCGCTCGCCTGTTACATGATGCCGTTTATTTCATTCCTTAATTCCCAGCCGTTTCTGAGATATAAGCGTGGTTCGCAAATCACGAACCACCCTGTATTGTCCAGGAAATTCTGCGGTCACTCATTCAAAGTTTATAAAAGTACAGATGTGGCATGTGGCCTCTGAATTGAACAATTTAAACATAGGTCATACAATGGAGCAGTCGCATTTGGGTTAAAATTATGAATAAAAGCTTTATTACAACGTAAAAAGTTGTGAAAATCCAAATCTGTGGTCAAAACTGCGAAAAAGTATCTCTAAAAGGTCGAAATTAAAATTTAATTTTCTTGTGGCGCTCACAAAAACACTCAACACTAAAATAAAATCTTACATAGAAACCCAGGTTCTCGTTTCTCCACAATTTCCATCTCTGAAGTATAAATAACACTTCCAAATTCTTGGCCAG
>NW_007378054.1:78467-86082 GCF_000475195.1 Diaphorina citri | reverse complement strand
TTTGGATTTTTGGCTTTATGGTTTTTTGGACAAAATTTGCACCACCATTTTCGTGATCCTGGTAAAAAGACATTTTTAGTTATTCTTACTCCTTATGCATGCACGATTCCAAAAATCACATTAGAAAAATTTCTGTCTGTCTGTGGGTATGTCTGTCTGTCACGCTAAATAGACCTTTGGTTGTCCTCTTTTCACGCAAAAACGGCTCGACCGATTTTGATGAAATTTTTTCTGGTTGTTAAGAAGAGTACTCCGGGTGACATAGGCTACCTAAAATTGTCACATTCCATCCTGATTCAAAATGGTGCCGGTTCAAAAACGTGAAGAAAATGGCCTAATAGGCCGTTTTTGTCCCCTTTTCACGAGAAAACGGCTCAACCGATTTTGATGATATGTGTGGTAGGTGAAAACGTGAAGAAAATGGCCTAATAGGCCGTTTTTGTCCCCTTTTCACGAGAAAACGGCTCAACCGATTTTGATGATATGTGTGGTAGTGGATATGTGTGGTGGGTGATGTGTGTGTGTAGTGGGTGTGTGATGGGTGTGGTGTGTGTGTGATGGATGTGTGGTGGGTGTGGTGTGTGTGGATGATGTGTGTGGTGGTCCCGTACAAAGGACGGGGTCAACCACTAGTTGTAATAATAAAGGAAAGACGGACTAAAAATCGACTTTTGGAGTACCTTTTTTACGTCGTTGAAAAGAGCACAAAAAGGTCTTTTTTAGTCCGTCCTAAAATAGACCTTATACCGTCCTTATACCTTTTTACAATAGTAGTAAAAAGGTATAAGGGATAGTATAGCTCATATTTCCAACCATTTCCCGATTTTGAAAATTTGGACCGATTGCAATACTTTCATTACTAGTATGGCTCCGCTATACTATAGTAATAGAAAGTAAAAAGATATCTTTATTCTGCTATTGCCATTTGGCGGAAGCTAAAGCCGCTACAACAACAACACAACCTTTATAACCCAACATTTTTTTGACTATGTATACGTACATAACTATGTACTAAGCTTTTTTTGTGTGCATAAAAAAGAAACATCTCCAGAAAACAACAATACATTAGGGAACCCCTGCTTCATCTTGGTCTTATAACGGGTCCCTCGCAACCTCAGGGACACTGCCCGTATTATCGCTAACATACATATTGCATACAGAAATAATAATAATAATAAGAGAAAGAAAAAAGAAGAAGGAAAAAACTCGGCATTAATATTCATAATAATCATAATTATGTAAGTAAACTTAGTTTTGATTCACTTTTTTTAAGCGCAAATGAATATTTTTCGAGTCGATATTTTGGGTCAAAGAACCTTCTTCAGTTGCTTTTGAGCACATCTGTCATTCACCGATTCGCGCAGATTATTTCCTTCCAGACGAACGGCTCAAGAACAGAGAAAATTTCAGTCCCCATCAAATTGAAATTTTCGTCCAGTCCTTGAGTGTAGTAGACTTCTCACCTGTGTTTAATCTCTCCAATGTTGATAATCAGGTAAACTCACTTTCCATACAAGGTCTCAACTGTTGGAGGTCCTAGGAAAAAGCCGTGTGTGCTACTTGCGTACTGCAGTACTAAAATTACAAGTAGACAATCCTACTTGCGTACTAAAGGTGTACTACTTGCGTACTGGATAGAAACAGGTGGCTATTGGAAGAAATGAAACGTTCACACGGAGAGCAAGATCTTGGTATCACTGGAATTATATAGGAGATTTCCAGATGAATGTTTCTTGTTCTTACTTGTCCAGGCAGTATTATTGATAGAATGGTTTTGTTTCCATGCACTCTGTGTATAAGGTAACAGAGTCTTCTTCTTCTCTGCATTCCGTGCATCATACTTGGCCTAGAGAGGAAGATTGATAGATATAACTCATAGAATGGGTAAGAGGCAGAGCGGACCAAGTCCAAAAATTGACTTTTCGAGTATTGTATATCGTTGGAAACAGGACAAAAAGATCTATTTTTACTTTTTTATTGGTTGCTAACTTCCTTTTAGTGTGGAAATGAGAGTAAAACCAAAATGGCTATCTCTATTCAAACTTTGAATAGTCCTAAACTTCAACTCCATTTATCTCAAAACGCTTTCTTTTGGACTTAGTCCGCTCTGTGTTGTACCTATACTTTACAAATGTTCTCTAATTTTATTTATTAAGATTTTAAAAAAAAAGTCTAACTTCAAATATCCCGCACCGCAGGCGAAATTTTCATCAAGTATGTACCTGATGATTGTCCCGAGTTAATTTCTGACGTACCTAATTTTAAAATCCCATTTTATTACACGTTTTTTCTAATTGCAGCTGAACGCTAAAATGAGCAAAATAAATTAAAGCGCCGCAGGCGGTTTTTTTTTGAAAATTTTGGTCTAAAATCACCACAAATCCAGTCTCCGAAACTAAATTTTTTTAGAATTTTTACTACATTCGTTTTGAAATTTTCCCCTTCCTACGCCCATGTGCTGAAACCCTGCAAGAGAAAAACAGTTTATCGATTAAAATGAAAAGTTATGACCTAAAAACTGACATTTTTGTAGTTTTTTGGACTTTACTTTTCTCGGAAATGAAGCCGAAGTTAGGAAAATGACCCACAGTACCTTGTTGGAAATGATGCCTACCCTGAGCCATTGTCAGTGTTTTTCTGGCGCACCCTGTATAAGTACTCACCTTATTGTAAGCAAGAACACCACAAATGGCTAGCATCATACCAAACACATTGGTTCCAGTGACTGGATTACCTAGTGCTAGGAGTGACACAGCTATCACAAAAATCCGCTTGGAAGCGCTTGCAACAGCATAGGTGAGTGATGTTACCAGAGACATAACACTGAATGCTAAGATATTCTGTAACCAGCTCAACATTCCATCAAGACAGAGGAGAAATATCACCTTGGTGCTGCTGTCTGAAGAGAACTGGAACAGAATACAATCTAAATTTTAACTGCTGATTGGAAGAGCTCACCAAGTGAGAATCCTGCTATATCTGGTGTGAAGATCACACGACTTTCCTTACCTAGAACTAGATACCTGTCATTAAAAGCGGTCGAAATATCGTTAACCATTGCTCGAATGAACCCGTGGCTTCATTTTGTAACAGATACTGTTACGTCTAATTTATTTTATGTTTGGCGCTTTCTGTTCGATTTCAATGAACCCGTGGCTTCATTTTGTAACAGATACTGTTACGTCTAATTTATTTTATGTTTGGCGCTTTCTGTTCGATTTCCCCCCCCCCTTCAAATTGAACGGTTTGGTTGTGTTCATGGAAGTGTTGTTAACACTCAGGATGCGTTCCATGACTTAATTGTACAGGTAAACAGTTTTTATTGGTTTCAGAAATTTTGTGATTTGTAAATCATGTTGATTTGTGACACATTCTAAAGCCTTGATTTGTGACACATTCTAAAGTACAAGAATAGATAGATTGAAAATTTAATTTACATGATATGTCTTTTTCGGACGATGAATATTATCTGCCGCCGGTTTGGGACAGTAAGTCGACTTCAGCCGTTACAGTCATATCTTAAAAAAAAAAAAAAAAAATGGCAACCGCCTTTTGGCAGAAAATTTTCCGCCCGCAAAATGCTCGGTCACACAGACATTATTCGTACATTTGGTATATCAAAAATCTCTCCCTTCCGCGTAAAAAAAAAAGAAAAAATCCCAGTAAAAATCACGATTGGAGGGAAAAAATCACGGAAAAAATGCCATCAAAACAAAAATTCAATGTTGCCAATTGAATTTTCCTTTGTTGCCAAGTTAAAAACAAGGGAACGTTCGAAAAACTTTCAGAACATTGTGTAGAACCCTCACGAAGCGAATCCCGCGTTGCCGAGTGAACACGGGATTCGCGTGTGTAGAACCCAGCATAAGTGTTTATTAGGATAAAAGTCACAGATCTTGACATTCAGTTGTACAAAATCTTTCACTTTATAAGAACAAGCGGGGCCCGTCCCTCCGGGAATTTTTCGATCTTGGTTAAGGAAAATCAATATTTATGTTGCTGTGAAATGTGACAAGGATGCGACACGAAACTTTTGGTTAAGACCGGTGCAACGCTTGGCGGCATTTTACCGCTCTTTGGCGGTTTCCGCTGTAATTTAACAATATCTCGGTAACGGTATGAGCTAGAGACTTGAAATTTGGTATGTAGTTCAAAAATGTGACAAGGATGCGACATGAAACTTGGTTGAGATAGGTACTGCGGTTGGCGGTATTTTGACCGCTTTTTGGCGGTTTTCTACCGTTTTTTCGCGGTTTTCAGCTAGATTGACTAAACGGTTAGAGGTATTGTAAAAGTTAGGGTAAAAGAACACTCAAATAAGCATCATTCAATAGGATAAGGAAAGTCGTGTGATGTTCACACCAGATTTTTATAACTATACTAGCCGAAGGCATGGCCGTCCTTAGGGGATGGCCGTTGATGTCACTCATCCATTTAGTTGTCTTGCTTGGCGTAGCTAACAAAAACGAATCGGAAAATAGCCTATAACCTTCATGGGAGTGCAAGCAATAAGTTCACAAAGTTTCATAGCAATCGGATGAACGGTTTGGCCAGGCATAAAGTTCGAACAAACAAACACACAAACAAATATTCATTTTTACTTTCCTTATCCTGTAGGAAGGAAAGTAATGTAATCGGGTCAAATTTTCGATGGTCAGTTTTTAGTGCCAAAACACGTTTTGAGGTCCCTAGAGCCTAAATCCAAAGTTTCAGCCATTGGTCCGTGTGTGTGTGTCTGTCTGTCTGTAAACAAAAAATCTCGAGAACGGTAAGAGCTAGCTAGAGACTTGAAATTTTGTATGTAGCTGTGAAATGTGATAAGGATGCGACACGAAACTTTTGGTTAAGATCGGTGCAACGGTTGGTATGAGTTATCTCGGCAATGGTATGAGTCCCCCCCTCCTTACATCAGTGCCCCCCCCCCTCGACAAAATCCTGGATGCCCTGCCCAGATCCCCAATAATTCTGGCGTCATGCATGGTTCCGTATTTTGAATACGTATGAAAATAAGCAGGCATTTTATCTCGCAGGCCGATTAGGAGGGTTCACAGGAAATAAAAAGCGCGTTTGAATCTTTTTACACACTAAAGAGGTAGCAAGGTACTCCTGAAAATATGTATACTGGGTCTTGAATGTAAAGGTGAGGAAGTTGCGGAGCATACCTGCGAATTTCCATGTGCCTCCTTCATGGAATAAGGCCTTAACCTATGGCACATAATAACGATTTAACTCAAGATTGTGGAAGATGCATAACTAAGCTGAAAATATGTATACTGGGTCTTGAATGTAAAGGTGAGGAAGTTGCGGAGCATACCTGCGAATTTCCATGTGCCTCCTTCATGGAATGAGGCCTTAACCTATGGCACATAATAACGATTTAACTCAAGATTGTGGAAGATGCATAACTAAATAATGCTCCTTAAATTGCAACACTATCTTGCCGCACAGCTAATAAAATTAATAAAGAAGTAAAATTCTATCCTTGAAATAGAAAGAAGGTAGGTGGGTACCTAGTACCTACTTGTTAAAGACCTTTTTATTCTGCTGAGATAGGTCTGAAAATGAAACGTCAACGGTCTAATTGCGGTCTGAAGTGAAACATCTTGACAGTTCATGACTGGATAGCTTGATACTGTTAGAGCTTCACACAACTCCCTGTACATTTCCAATAAAACCAATAATGTACATACAGAAGTAGAAGAAGAAACATATAAGGTACTTGACATAAATAAGGATGAATAAAATATTATTTGGTTAGAAAATATACAGAAGTAGAAGAAGAAACATATAAGGTACTTGACATAAATAAGGATGAATAAAATATTATTTGGTTAGAAAATAAATAAATAAAGGAACGACTTTAGTAAAAAGCGAAAGTATTGGCAAAGTAAGAGAAAATCAATAGGGGAGCTTTCTTAGAGAGGATGAAGAAAATTTATAAGCTTTTCCACATCCTCACACACACTTCAGAATCTTTTTAAATCGAATATGAAAATTTTCCATGAGAGGAAAAACGAAAATGATGAATGCGAATTTAGTCGCGCCAGTGTTTTTCTTAGCACCGAGTTTTCTTCTCGTTAAATCGAATATGAAAATTTTCCATGAGAGGAAAAACGAAAATGATGAATGCGAATTTAGTCGCGCCAGTGTTTTTCTTAGCACCGAGCTTTCTTCTCGTGAATTGTCAAGTGTTAAAAAACAGAGTCCCATTTTATATTACATATCTACAGCAACTGAAAAATTTTTGCGGTGTAATTTTTTTAATTTTTTCTTCTTTCATATGAGTAAATATTTGAAAATCATGAGAATTGTCAATTGTCAAGTGTTAAAAAACAGAGTCCCATTTTATATTATGTACTTTCATATGTTTTTCTTAGCACCGAGCTTTCTTCTCGTGAATTGTCAAGTGTTAAAAAACAGAGTCCCATTTTATATTATGTACAGCTCATATATTTGTAAATTGTATACGACGTATAAGTATAGTTCTTTATTA
The DNA here is from genome assembly GCF_000475195.1 of Diaphorina citri. NCBI lineage: Eukaryota > Metazoa > Arthropoda > Insecta > Hemiptera > Psyllidae > Diaphorina > Diaphorina citri. The sequence continues at coordinate 79,589 of NW_007378054.1, read as the reverse complement.
AATTTAGACTCTCAGCTTAGAACGAGATATTTCAATATGAAAACAATTTAATGGAGCACCTACAAACCTACATCTATCTACACGTATAAGTATAGTTCTTTATTAAATTTAGACTCTCAGCTTAGAACGAGATATTTCAATATGAAAACAATTTAATGGAGCACCTACATCTATCTATTCTTGTTACCTACATTGTTCATTTCTAGGTGTGGATAACTCAGAAAATCCTATAACCTTCTACCTGTTCTTGTAAAGTAAATAAGGAATTGAACCGAAAATCCAGTAAAGCGTCAGAAACACACGGAAAACCTTCTCCCCAAGATATCAAAACCAAAGAAAGGTAGTTGTTGAAAACAAGAAGCTCAATAATAATACTCTTGTTGACATTGGTTTAATGAAAACCTTTTTGATACTTGAGATTTCTGGAGAAAATTCTTGGAAATGGCGTACCTACCTACATGTGTCGTCTTGAATTTTGGAAAATTATATGAGTGAAAATTTCGATGAATTTCCTAGGCAAATAGAAGAAGGAATACCTATCTTAATCCTCAGTAAACAATATTATTATACCCGTGCAGAAGTTCGAGGAACTCTCAACAAAGTGAAGTACGGGGGTTCTAAGAAGAATTTTAGAGCCAGAAGAACTGGCACGTGGAGTACACTCTACTGAGCAGAGGATAGAGCGATCAATGTACAGTTGTGTCCTCCTAGCAATATTATATCTTGTGCAAAGAAGTAATCCCCAGCCTAGAAAATGGACTAACAACTGGTTTCATAAAGGGGGCTAAAAGGGAAATTCCTCTCTCCTGAATATCACGAATATTCTGTAATGGAAAAGAGATTGTCTAAGGCAAAAAGAAGCCAAAGTGAAAATACCATATTTGATGGTGTAGGAAACTATAGGTAGATTTAGCACATCCACTAATTCAAGTAAAAATTGGCACATCCACCAATTTTAACTTGAACTTAGGTAAGCTCTTTACAAAGTTTCCCAAACAACCTGTAACAAAGGCACACAAGCAGCATCACGTTAGGGAGGAAATCCGCGAACATAATCGCGAAATCCGCGAACATAATCGCCAAATCCACGAACATAATCGCGAAATCCGCGAACATAATCGC
>NW_007378054.1:1275-78457 GCF_000475195.1 Diaphorina citri | reverse complement strand
GTGAACTACATACCAAATTTCAAGTCTCTAGCTTATACCGTTCCCGAGATATTGTTAAATTACACGGAAAAAACACAACGGGACGCCGGGACACCCCCTGAAATTCCGGACTGTCCCGGCCAATTCGGGACGTTTGGCAAGCCTACTTTTAATAATCTTGATGAAAACGTCTCTCGGTTTAGTATAATTTTATGAAGAACTGAACGGGACGCCGGGACACCCCCTGAAATTCCGGACTGTCCCGGCCAATTCGGGACGTTTGGCAAGCCTACTTTTAATAATCTTAATGAAAACGTCTCTCGGTTTAGTATAATTTTATGAAAGTGATTTTCCCTCTTACCGTTCTCGAGATATTTACACACAGACTTTGTTTACAGTCAGACAGACACACAGACAGACAGACACACACACTTTTATGAAAGTGATTTTCCGACTGATGGTACTTCACCTAGTTTGCATGCAAAGTTGTTTTTCCAAACCAACCAACATTTAATATTTATAAATTAAAAATAATATTTCATACGAGTATATTGAAAATAAAATAAAACCAACCAATTAATAGGATGTCCTTAGGGAATACACAGTCAACTAGCTTACAATATACATGTTGAGTACATTGGTAGATATTGTTATTTTTATCTATGTACCTCAGTATATCATCATACCACATGATCTTTTTCCCCGTTTTTCGTTCTTCTATCATTTCAAAGTTTGTATACCCCTTTTTTTCCCCCCAAAACAAACTTTGAACGTAAGAAACAAATAGCTAAAACTCGTACAATGATTAGAGTTTGCACCTCAGTATATCATCATACCACATGATCTTTTTCCCCGTTTTTCGTTCTTCTATCATTTCAAAGTTTGTATACCCCTTTTTTTCCCCCAAAACAAACTTTGAACGTAAGAAACAAATAGCTAAAACTCGTACAATGATTAGAGTTTGCTAAGTTTTGAGCTTTTTTTGCAAGTATTTCAAGTTGGAAACTCCATGCAGGTTTTATCGCAACCTGCATGTTTCAGATGTTTCTACAACTAATGTTACAAGTTACAACTTTGAGAAACTATCGATATTTGCAACTGGAGGAAAACGAGAACAGGACAGGATTTTATGTAATGCAACTGGAGTGCCAAGGTGTACTCATACTCAGGTACTGAATCATTACGTCAGTCGTAAGGAAAGGAATTTATTCGTGTAAAGGTAGGTAAGTACCTATCCTTAATTACACCTGCCTCGGTGGTGTAGTTTACAAGTTACAACTTTGAGAAACTATCGATATTTGCAACTGGAGGAAAACGAGAACAGGACAGGATTTTATGTAATGGTGCCAATAACTGGAGTGCCAAAGTGTACTCATACTCAGGTACTGTATATCATTACGTCAGTTGTACGGAAAGGAATTTATTCGTGTAAAGGTAGGTAAGTACCTATCCTTAATTACACCTGCCTCGGTGGTGTAGTTACCTGCCTCGATGGTGTAGTGGTCAAGGCGCTCGCCTGGTAAACAGGAGGGCGTGGGTTCAATCCCAGCCGAGGTATGGAATTTTATACTCAATACTTATAATTTGAGAATTTGACCACAATGATAGTAGTAGCCTACTGCTGAGGTAAAGGGACTTTTCCGTCCTATGCGAGCAGTATAAATAAGCACTATTATTATTATTTTAATTAACTAGGAAAAAGAAAGAGTTAGTTCTTAATTATGATTTTTCTGTAAAAAAAAATTCAAGTCCAAATACCTTCGCAATACACCAGGAAATATACTGAAACCCAGACAGGTTTTTACTTCATTTCCGTTCGCTCCTTGAAATACGCACCTTGAAAATTAAAAGTTTGAAAATTTTCCTAGATTCTAATCTATACTCTCTTAAAAGAAAATTAAGCTGCCTCGGAACGTGGGTGATAATCTTAGGATGAACATTAGTGAACGTGATCTAGGATCCCGGGGCCTGCATGTTTCAGATGTTTCTACAACTAATGTTACAAGTTACAACTTTGAGAAACTATCGATATTTGCAACTGGAGGAAAACGAGAAATATACTGAAACCCAAGATTCGACCTCTCCTAAATCTAGGAGACGCTAAGCGAGGAAATCCGCCTTGGCATAATACAAACAGGAAGCTTGTGGGGAAATAAAATCTACTCTCCGGATATGTAGGTGCTCTCTACAAGCATGGGAGTATACGAGTACATGGCTGGAGAAAAGATAAAATACAAGCTAGGATATCATAACTACCAGAGGTTCAACAGAGAGGATGGGATTATAGTAAAGCATAAAGCCAAACTCACAGGAAAGCAGATTATGTAACATGAAAGCGGTACAGGAGAATTCATTAAACAGAACATCACAGGCATCAAAGCCAACGAAAAATCTTTTATTTTTTTCCAGGTAGAAAACATAAATAAATTCTTTCCTCCTGTTTCCCCCTGCCATTATAATTTTTCACCCTAGTTGCCGTCAGCAATTTTCCATGTCATATTTATTTTTAGATTGCACCAGAGGAATGCATGGAAATAGTTTTCTTTTCTAGTACAATATTGATATTTCAAGACACTGATAAACACACGAGTAGACTTGCACAAGATCAGCATTTTAAAACATTGTAGCTTTTTTTAGATTGCACCAGAGGAATGCATGGAAATAGTTTTCTTTTCTAGTACAATATTGATGCTTCAAGATACTGATACCCACATATTCGCACGCAATAAACACACGAGTAGACTTGCACAAGATCAGCATTTATTATAACATTGTAGCTTGTACGAGTAGTAAGTAAACCATTCACATGATTTAGATTAGGCGTGGTTTTTGTAAGGACATCAAAAGGAAAGAAAATGAGAGTCCACGTTTTGACTCTCACTCATGAGAAGTCCATTCCTGTTTCTAATGTCCTCTACCCTCTGCGACTGCGAACACAACGGTCTAAGGCAAAAAGAAGCCAAAGTGAAAATACCATATTTGATGGTGTAGGAAACTATAGGTAGATTTGGCACATCCACTAATTCAAGTAAAATTTGGCACATCCACCAATTTTAACTTTAATTAGTGAAATTAGTATTTTCCTATTTTCAAAAACATTTCATTCCTGCTCTTAAATTTAATGAAGGGAGAGAGAGAGAGGGAGGAGAGAGGAGGCAAAAAGAAGCCAAAGTGAAAATACCATATTTGATGGTGTAGGAAACTATAGGTAGATTTGGCACATCCACTAATTCAAGTAAAAATTGGCACATCCACCAATTTTAACTTGAATAAGTGAAATTAGTATTTTCCTATTTTCAAAAACATTTCATTCCTGCTCTTAAATTTAATGAAGGGAGAGAGAGAGAGAGAGGGAGGAGAGACAAGATATCGAATTAATTTCCCGAGTTTGACATTTAAGAACAAGAAGATGAAGGAGGAGAACATTTGAAGATGCCACACCTAACTGTCCTAACCATACATTTGAACAATGGTTACTTGGGAATTTAATAAGCACTTGATTTATTTCTTCCCCAGCCCCCACGTTGGGTGGAAGAGCGCAACACACACCAGGCAAGAAAACTGCGAGCCCGGGAAAAATATTTGCTCCAAATTTAATAACAATAAACTAAAAGTTTTTCCAAAACAAGGCGAGAGCGCCGGCAGTATCTGAAATATTCATTATCTATGTGTAACACCTAAGGAGCTGTAAGGCGCAGGAGGCGGTAGAAACTTACAGGTTTTTACTTCATTTCCGTTCGCTCCTTGAAATACGCACCTTGAAAATTAAAAGTTTGAAAATTTTCCTAGATTCTAATCTATATATACCTACTCTCTTAAAAGAAAATTAAGTTGCCTCGAAACGTGGGTGATAATCTTAGGATGAACATTAGTGAACATGATCTAGGATCCCGGGGAAAAACTTACCTGTTTTTCCCTGAAGGTTCTTTTCAAATAATGAAGGCAAGATGTATAGGGAAGGATATCATTTCTTGTTAGAACAAGGAATACAGCTCTCCCGTGAAACTGTTTTTCTTTTTATCTCCCTCATTCCCTGGATTTACATTTACCCGAGCATTGTGTAACGTTCTAGTATGTACAACTAAAATGTACATAGATACTTTCCTTAACTACATAGAACACATAGGTAGATAGGTAGGTATTCCTATTAAGCATATTATGCTTTCCACAGGTAGATAAACGAGTTCATGATATGCACTTAAGTACTGACGGACCATGTTTTCAGCAAAATTATGCATGTAGGTTGGTATTGAGGAAGAATCATGGACGGCGGGAAGGAAAGCTTGAGGTTACAACATACTCGCTACCTCAAGAAAGCCTTACTTGAGGAACATCAGCTTCATGGAAAGCGCCATCCTAGCGAACGCAGAGAAATTCTCCATTTGAAAATTGATAATGTGACAAATAACACACTTCATCAAAATAATGAGATAATGACAATATGTACCAAGTTTTGTACATGGATGTCTAATTATCTATCACTCCCTGTAAAAAATACCTACCTAGTGCTTGCATACTCTTCATGTGTGAAAATACTAGGAACCATAGAACACATAGGTAGATAGGTAGGTACTCCTATTAAGCATATTATGCTTTCCACAGGTAGATAAACGAGTTCATGATATGCACTAGAAGTACCTACTGACGGACCATGTTTTCAGCAAAATTATGCATGTAGGTTGGTATTGAGGAACAATCATGGACGGCGGGAAGGAAAGCTTGAGGTTACAACATACTCGCACGACGCACCTCAAGAAAGCCTTACTTGAGGAACATCAGCTTCATGGAAAGCGCCATCCTAGCGAACGCAGAGAAATTTTCCGTTTGAAAATTGATAATGTGACAAATAACACACTTCATCAAAATAATGAGATGATGATAATACCAAGTTTTGTACATGGTTGTCTAATTATCTATCACAACCTGTAAAAAATACCTACCTAGTGCTTGCATACCTACTCTTCATGTGTGAAAATACTATTAGGAACGTATATCATGTACAGACTAAACTCATACATAGAACACATAGGTAGATAGGTAGGTACTCCTATTAAGCATATTATGCTTTCCACAGGTAGATAAACGAGTTCATGATATGCACTAAAGTACTGACGGACCATGTTTTCAGCAAAATTATGCATGTAGATTGGTATTGAGGAAGAATCATGGACGGCAGGAAGGAAAGCTTGAGGTTACAACATACTCGCACCTCAAGAAAGCCTTACTTGAGGAACATCAGCTTCATGGAAAGCGCCATCCTGGCGAACGCAGAGAAATTTTCCATTTGAAAATTGATAATGTGACAAATAACACACTTGATCAAAATAATGAGATAATGACCATACCAAGTTTTGTACATGGATGTCTAATTATCTATCATTCCCTGTAAAAAATACCTACCTAGTGCTTGCATACTCTTCATGTGTGAAAATACTAGGAACGTAGGAGAAATTTTCCGTTTGAAAATTGATAATGTAACAAATAACACACTTCATCAAAACAATGAGATAATAATGATAATACCAAGTTTTGTACATGAATGTCTAATATCTATCACTCCCTGTAAAAAATACCTACCTAGTGCTTGCATACTCTTCATGTGTGAAAATACTAGGAACGTACATATATCATGTACAGACTAAACTCATACTGGTTTCGATAGAACACCGATAGATCTTAGAAACTCGAGTAAATTGTTCGTTTGGATGGAACAGAAGCCATATTGCTCCAAACATGGTGTGTTTCAAACACATAAGAAAAGCTCCAACCAATATATCACAATCCGTTTTCAAAGGAACGAAGAAAACTCCAGTGTTTTGCTTCAATGATGATGCTGGAGGTAATAATAATGTTACGGTTATGTTCAATGCCATCAGTGGTGGAATAAGTGCGTTGGGAAGTCTTGATAAATGTTGACAGACATATTAGAGAGAGAATGGCCTGCCTAGTTAGCTTAGTTGGTAGAGCGTCTGCCTTGTAAGCGCTAGGCCGCGGGTTCGATTCCCGCCCGGGGCGAATTTCATCCTGATGGGATAATGTTCGTTCTCGGATCGGCTGGCTTTCTCCTATCCTGTCTTCTTTCTCTCTTCGATTTCGGGACAATAAGACCATAGCAGTTACAGTTCCCTCTGTCAAACCCCTAAGGAAAAGAGAGAGAATGAAATACCTACTATTAGAGTGTAGTATATTACTAGGAGATAGTATAATAACCAGTCAGAATGGAATATTTATCTTGGAAGGTTAGCGTTAGCGCGGTCTGCGTCTACTCTACGGCCGCCTTGTATATAGGTAAGCGCTAAGTAAAGGTTTCGATACCTGCAAGGAGCGAACTTTATCCTTACCAGATAAGGTTTGTTCTGAGAGCGACCAACTTTCTGCTATCTTGGCCTCTTTCTTTGATTTTGAGACGACAAGACCTCCGTTGTTACAGTTCCCTCTATCAAACCTCTTGTAAAATCCTTTCAAATTGCCTATTTCATAACTGCGCCTCTGACGGCACGTATCTACTTGTTCTTTTCGAAATACTTATTTGAAGTTTACTTTCAATTTCAAAATAATAATGTTCCTAGCGGAGAGAACTTTTCGTTCTGCTAATGAATGGAAACTCTTCTTGAATCCTAAATGTCTTTTGTCATGTCTGACAATGCTTGACAAAAGATTTTTCACCACATGAACTACCTATCTCTTGTTGAAATCATTTCTCAAAAATAGAAAAAAAAGGGAGGGAGGTAGGGAAAGAATTGAAGAGAGAGAAGAACAAATAAGTGATGCAATTTAGAAATTCGTGATAAACAGTGAAGGAATATTTACACAAGAGATCTCGCTATTTTTTCAGTACCTACCTAGTTCAAAATATTTACCCAAAGCTAACTAAAGGTAGGAACCACCTACATAACATAATATGATGGAAATTAGCCTAGTTGTATGTGATAAATAACTGTGTTATTTATGTGATAAGTAACTAACATAATTTCCAACGGTTTGTTTGATTTTGATGAAACTTTAGCATAAAAAGGTAGGTAATAAAATTTGCTTATCAAATTTTAAACCCAAGCGGCTCATTGGGGGTCTGGAGAACCCTAAGGATCCTTTTCCTGAAAGAGTTGTATAAGGTCAAAGAAGCACTTCTTCGGTATGTGGATTTCGAGTACTGAAAATTCTGTTGCGAGAAGAAAAATCAATATTAACATTGCAGAGAAATTCCAACTTGTAATCGGATATATTGAAATGCGATATCCAACATACACGCATTGTTTTTGTTTCCTTATGAAATGAATATGTAGCACATGAACTTACTTGCCTCCTTTCGAATAAATGTCAGATGTAGTCAAAATTTTGAACTGTGAGAAGAGGCATTATGTTTTAGACAAATTTCTACTGGAACAATTCACAAAATGATAACGGGGTATGTAGTTACCTAAGTGATGCCAGAAAAAGCTTTGAATAAGAATATCACTAAAATTTCAAATGAGCAGATTTGCCCGCAAAAGACCATGAACCAAGGGGAGAGAGAGAGAGACAGAGAGGAGTAGAGAAAGAGGGATTAATCTGGGTAAAAATCATTCATGCAAGTCAACGGCAGACAAGAACTAGAGAGTAGACAAAACAAATTTCCCAGCAAAAATAAAAAAAAATCAAAAAATTTACTACACAAGTTTTATTTGCTCCCCCCTAATGTCAATCAAAATGACGGAAATTTCGTGAAAAAAGAGTAAATAACACACAAAAGTCATGCATGAAATGATTATTGGTATTCGTTCAGGATGAAATTCGCCCCGGGCAGGAATCGAACCTGCGGCCTAGCGCTTACAAGGCAGACGCACTACCAACTAAGCTAACTAGGCTGGCTAAGAGAGACCAATCCTCCGGGAATCTGGGAATGGCACAGAGCTCTATCCTAAACGTTTGCCAAGATTTACGAAGCAAAGGAGGAAACAAGAGAGACATTATTTGGTTTAATAAAACTGGAGGAATGTCGTTTTAGCCAAGCAGAATTGGCTAGACTCGATTTTTCATCTGTAAATTGACCTCTCCCGTTGGTTTTGGAAAACTAGGACAAGTTGGTCTGGTCTAATATGAACATTTGCTTCGGTTGGATTTGTTTATAGTCAATTCGTTTTATTGGCACACATTAGGAATCCCAGAGAGTAATAAACAGAAAAACGACGAGGGAGGGAGAGAGAGAGAGAGAGAGAGAGAGAGAGGAGAAAGTGAGATAAAAAAGGAGATACACAGTGAGAGAGAGATGGAGATAATAAACCAGAAAGATGGAAATGAAAAATAAAACCATTTCGTTCATTAAACAGATATACGAGCACACATATAAAACTTGCTAGGGCAACATTCAAGCATGCATATTGTAGGTACCGACACTGACATATTCTAAGAATCCAAGCCAAACTCATAATCCTTAAATCTGAATCTTCTGACAGCATGTCTTCTGAAAACGCCATCCAACTTGTCTCAATCCCAATAGGTATGTCAAACCCCGTAGAATATTTAGTGTGAAGTGTAACAATGGAAATGTTAACTATTTGATACAAGACAACCCGACACGGGAATCGTGTCATCTTGTCTTGAAGTGTAAAATTTCAAATTAATCAAAGTAATGGCAGATTATATTATAGCTTGTATCCCTGTTCAAGCGAACACAATCCAATATCTTTGAACAAATTAAATCCAGCATGTCACATCAAACTATTTGAAGGTAATACTCGGTGAATTCTGGTGTATATCTAATGTGAGATTGTGACAAGAGAACAAATATGGAGATATTTCTTCATTAATGAATTAGGTAAAAGGATTCAGATAAATTTGTTAGCCATACAACAGGATGACACTGTTATTGGGAAAATATGCCTACTTATACGAGTAGTATTCCTAGACGGAAATAGAATCTTCAATATGAAAGTAATTGTTGGGTTTCACAAAACAGACCAAAGGGCTGGTTCTGACAAGTTCAATGAATTTATACATGCTCTGTTAAGTCAGTCTACAACTGAACTTCTAAAATTGTCTATTCATCAGACCAAGATATAGTGTGTACAGCTTGATCTACTCTGAGGTTTTCCATTTCCTGAACTTAGGGTGACCAACTGCTTGATGTGCACCGGTCACATGTAAACTTGAAGGGAATTTTATCTCTAGTCAATCTTCATTTTCATCCCATTCCCCTAACTGTCCTCAAATAGTTTACAATCTTTGCCATTCGTTTTCTTTTGTCCCTTCGATACCACTTTCTCCCTTCTTCCTTCTGTAGGAATTTTCTCCGACAATAGCTAGAAATACCCTCTCTAGTAAGTTGTAGGTACTCAATGTTTAAATTTTGATAAATTACAATGCCATTGTCTATCTACTCTATCTCTTATTTCCCTTTCCTAGTAACAGCTTCCTTGTTCATTCCTCCATCGCTCTAGTTTCCCTCCCACTTTGGTTCTCCTTGCTTTTCCTCATCTTCTCTATTCCTCACATCCTTGTGCATTTTCTTCTTGTTCGTTTTGTGCTTGTGATGTAGTTACCTAAGTGATGCCAGAAAAAGCTTTGAATAAGAATATCACTAAAATTTCAAATGAGCAGATTTGCCCGCAAAAGACCATAAACCAAGGGGATAGAGAGAGAGACAGAGAGGAGTAGAGAAAGAGGGATTAATCTGGGTAATGGGTAAAAATCATTCATGCAAGTCAACGGCAACAAGAACGGCAGACAAGGACTAGAAAGTAGACAAAACAAATTTCCCAGCAAAAATAAAAAAAAGCAAAAAATTTACTACACAAGTTTTATTTGCTTCCCCCTAATGTCAATCAAAATGACGGAAATTTCGTGAAAAAAGAGTAAATAACACACAAAAGTCATGCACTGTAAGCTATGATAACACATAAAGTTGACTTTATTAGGGTTAATGATGCAGAGGCAATCCTCCGGGAATCTGGGAATGGCACAGAGCTCTATCCTAAACGTTAGCCAAGATTTACGAAGCAAAGGAGGAAACAAGAGAGACATTTGGTTTTATAAAACTGGAGGAATGTCGTTTTAGCCAAGCAGAATTGGCTAGACTCGATTTTTCATCTGTAAATTGACCCCTCCCTCATTTCTTGGAAGTTGACTCGAATTTCACGTGTCACGTGTTCCTTTTATAAATTTGTGCATCGTGTGTGAAGTTTACATAAATTTTTCTTTGTAAAATATATGCTACCTAGGTACTAGGTATATATATTCTCAGAAGACAGTGTCTAATACACGAGCGTTATTATGACTGTAGTTTCAGCATTTTCTTTCTTCTGAGAAAGTCGTCTTCTAATTTTCTGGGACATTACATTTTTCTCTGGTAGTTTTTCCCCTTCGCCCTTCCCTCCCTCATTATTTGCAAAAGAATTCCCGTTGGTTTTGGAAAACTAGGACAAGTTGGTCTGGTCTAATATGAACATTTGCTTCGGTTGTATTTGTTTATAGTCAATTCCTTTTATTGGCACACATTAGGAATCCCAGAGAGTAATAAACAGAAAAACGACGAGGGAGAGAGGGAGAGAGAGAGAGAGAGAGAGAGAGAGAGAGGGAGAGAGAGAGAGAGAATAGAGAAAGTGAGATAAAAAAGGAGATACACAGTGAGAGAGAGAGAGAGATGGAGATAATAAACCAGAAAGATGGAAATGAAAAATAAAACCATGTCGTTCATTAAACAGATATACGAGCACACACATATAAAACTTGCTAGGGCAACATTCAAGCATACATATTGTACCTATAGATGTATGACACTATGACCTAAAACCTAATGCACAATCTTCTTCAGATCTATGGAAACTGTACTACACTGTGTACGAAACGAAAATTAGAATGAGGTGTCAAAATATTGAAATTCCAGAGAGCAACAATCCAGAATCTAACGATTATATGTAACTACGAGTATCAATAACAATCCATAACATTAAAGGTAAAGGTCATGTTAATGCCAATTGAAAGCAACGACAGAAGAATCACAATATTCTAAAGAAAAGCTGGTGTGGTTTCAGACATTTCAACATTTTCAACCATGCTGGTAATGCGAAAAACCACTAATGTGATGTGATGGATTTTTCTCGCCCTCTGAAAGCGGTTTTTAATTGCGCTTTGACTTTCTACGGTAGGAGGAATGGTCTAATTGTTTATTTTTACTTTTTCATCTAATATATACTTACCGATTGGATTTGTATCCAGTTATGTTAGTGCATAACTCTAAATGGTTTGTCTTTTTCTCCTTTGATCATGTAGGTATGTACGAGTATCAATGGTATCAATGTCAGATTATCTATGCATTTTACCTGAAACAAACAAGGAAAGGAAGAAAACATTAGTTCAGATGGATTACATACAAGACTAATTTATAAGTAGCTTAGGTACTTTGGCACAAGATACTCGTATTCCTTTGCATTTCCAAGCAATAACTCGTGTTCTTCGTGACCTACATTTACTCTAAAGGTAATGAGGTAGGTAGGAATACCTTAACAGTCCTACAAATTAGCATGTACCTAAATAGAATAAAATTGAGCACCAACCAACTTCAATATTGTAGCAATCAGCGCAATGAATTTGGTGTTCGAGAATCTTGAAGTTGGTGTTTCGAGTCTTAATCAAGTTATTAATTTAGCACAGTGTAATGCAAAATTTGTGGAGTCAATTTTCACAATTTTTTGCTGTTGTAAATACCTAAATCATGTAGGTACTTACTGTAGGTAGGTATATGCAAGTTCTTGGGCACCAAGCCTGCTAATGTGATTTCTTCAACAAAGCTGCCAAATTCTAATGATAACATTGAAGATGGCAGGTAAATAATTTTCTCATTTTTCCTGAAAGTTATGTTCTAAAAAATCGTCCTACTGGAAATTTAGAGCTTCTTCCTCGTGGATTCTGGCTGCTATAATTTTATCTTCCACGTCATTGGTCCTCCGCGTGCTAATCCGTATTTATATTTTTTATTCAACATAGGTATAAATATATTTTTGTAGTTCTATCAAATAACATTGTGTTTGTAGCCTACAACTTCGTGTTCATGTATATCGAAGTGCCATAGTTTTCTAGATATTTTTCATCAGAATTACAGCAGGAAAATAGCGTCCAAATATTGCCCAGCAGGCTAAATACCCCACATGGAGGCAGCGCAACTTGTCTACTTCGGAGGTTTTCTACTTTGATAGGTCGATTTTCTAATAACTTTTATACAAAGTCCTAGGGAGCTATTTTCATAGTATAGTCAAGCCATACAGCGGACTTGAACGAACTACAATTAGGTGAGTAGTCAAAAATTCGAATTACTTTCTAAAGTTTCCTCATGCAGTAATGTTTAATTTGTGTTACGAATAACTGAAAGCCCACACAGGGAGGTAAGTCTCTATTAGGTATGGATTGAAGGTGATCGCGTGTGACCATTTCAACCACGCCCATAAAAGCTTTTGATATTTTGAATTACACTGTTATAGTGACTGAATTCTAGGGTAAAAGTAATTCCGTAGGTACCTGTATCCTGTACAATATTACAATACAATATTTTTTGAAATCCAGAAGAGTTTTGAGGATATAAGCATGGGTGTTGTGGAGCCTACAGGAAAAATCACTGGTTTCCATAATAGTCCGCATTTCCTGTAGAAGGGAGGAATTTGACTGAATTCTAGGGTAAAAGTAATTCTGTAGGTACCTGTATCCTGTACAATATTACAATACAATATTTTTGAAATCCAGAAGAGTTTGAGGATATAAACATGGGTCTTGTGGAGGAGCCTACAGGAAAAAATCACTGGTTTCCATAATAGTCCGCATTTCCTGTAGAAGGGAGGAATTAGGAGAGAAGGAACCAAAGAGAGGGAGATAGGAGGATAAAGGAAAAATACGAGGAAGAGAGAAAGGGAGTTCGAGGAATTAATCTCTTTCGTAAGAAAAGAACATTTTCAAACGCAAAGTGGATAGCCTCAATACAAAAGAATGTATTTGTTTATTTTGAAAATTTAAAACAAAAGTCGCAAAGTGGATAGCCTCAATACAAAAGAATGTATTTGTTTATTTTGAAAATTTAAAACAAAAGTCGGAAAAAATTTAGAACGAAAAAAACTCAGACACCTTATGAATTAACCATTAGATACTCGTACCAGAGGGAAGGGGAGATTGGGAGATAAATATTGGGGAGGAAGAGAAGATAGAGGAGAGTGATAGCAAGTGAAAGAGGGGGGAAAATTAAGACAACATTTACAATTTAAATTGAAAATAAGAAATTAATTTATGTACGCGATTCTTTTGTTTGCTATCTGAAGATATTTTACATAAACAAGAAAAAATACATACATCAACATCCTTTTAATTTGCATGGATAAATCTACTCTCAACCAGAGGACAAATCAGGATTACTTTTGAAAGACTCGGTGACTTTTTTTTTGTGATGAGTGTATGGACCGGACCTTCTACTTCTGTGTATAAGTGACCAAGGTAATACCTAACAAGATAAGAGCATAGACACCCTAGGAGTAAGACCACAGCGCTATGACAAGACCTGCGGAAAATACATACATCAACATCCTTTTAACTTACATGGATAAATCTACTCTCAACCAGAGGACAAATCAGGATTACTTTTGAAAGACTCGATGACTTTTTTTTGTGATGAGTGTATGGACCGGACCTTCTACTTCTGTGTAGAAGTCTTAAGTAACCAAGGTAATACCTGACAAGATAAGAGCATAGACATAGACACCCTAGGAGTAAGACCACAGCGCTATGACAAGACCTAGTGCTATGACAAGACCTCCGCAAGCTAGTACATAAATGTCCTTGCGAGGTGCAAGGACAACCTCAAGTTTCTTAAGTTGACTATGAACAAAGGAACCAGAAAACCCTCTGAAACATATGAAAGTGAAAGGGCTGGTCGAACTTCCATTAAGCTTACATAATACGAAAATACAGATATACAAAAGGAAGGACATTATTTTCAACTCAACTTTCTAATTTCAATACTAACAAAATTCTTAGCCCATTTAGAAACCGACTTTGGTCTGTCCCCCAAGTTTTCTAGCACTTTTCCTATGATTTCAAATCCTTTTTTAACCGCTTTGATCATTTATGGAATTCACTCTTCAGGAATTTGCAATGAGTACTTAGATTGATAGGCACATTTTATACAGAACTGATGAATTCACCTAACAAGATAAGAGCATAGACACCCTAGGAGTAAGACCACAGCGCTATGACAAGACCTGCGGAAGCTAGTACAAGTCCTTGCCAGGTGCAAGGACAACCTCAAGTTTCTTAAGTTGACTATGAACAAAGGAACCAGAAAACCCTCTGAAACATATGAAAGTGAAAGGGCTGGTCGAACTTCCATTAAGCTTACATAATACGAAAATACAGATATACAAAAGGAAGGACATTATTTTCAAATCAACTTTCTAATTTCAATACTAACAAAATTCTTAGCCCATTTAGAAACCGACTCGACTTAGGTGTGCCCCCAAGTTTTCTATTGCTTTTCCTATTATTTCAATCCCTTTTTTAACCGCTTTGATCATTATTGGAATTCACTCTTCAGGAATTCGCAATGAGTTCTATTGCTTTTCCTATTATTTCAATCCCTTTTTTAACCGCTTTGATCATTATTGGAATTCACTCTTCAGGAATTCGCAATGAGTACCTACTTAGATTGATAGGCACATTTTATACAGAACTGATGAATTCGGGGTTTTCTGTCATCATTGATGATTTTTCTTGAATAAATAAATACAGAAACGTTGAAATCGGCAACTAAGACGTCAAGTCCATCCAAGGAGGGCGAAGTCTCATTGGCCGAAGTCGAGGTGCTTCGACCATTATAAACTGAATAATATTGAAATGCCCAGTACCCTAAGGGTTAACATTAAAATAATCTGTCATCATTGATGATTTTTCTTGAATAAATAAATACAGAAACGTTGAAATCGGCAACTAAGACGTCAAGTCCATCCAAGGAGGGCAAAGTCTCATTGGCCGAAGTCGAGGTGCTTCGACCATTATGAACTGAACAATATTGAAATACCCAGTACCCTAAGGGTTAACATTAAAATAGATATATACTTTATATTTTTCAACACAAATGCATTATCCATTAAGCATTAAAAACTACTGTCACTCAAAAGCGCGTTTAATTTATGCTCGAGTAAAATGCTTAGTAATAATGCTTTTCCACGAAGCTTTCGTTAAATAAAAATAATTTATTGTATTATTTATATCCGTTTGATACAAAGCAGTCCCTCCCTAGGATTTTCTCTTCAGAAGTGGATAAACCCTTCTCTGTTAGGTGTAACCAAGGTGGGAAAATGAAGAAAAAAATTCTGCATTTGCATAAAATCATTATGATAATAATGGTGAAAGTAATATAGGTAGGTGCTAGATATAAGTAATAAACTTCTCAGCGCGCTATACTTTACGCTAATTTTCATGGAAAAAATGTATTACTCACTTTTTTTTCGCTTTTCAGCATATAGAAAATGAGATTTTTCAAGTGCTTTCATAGGTCGTCGCGACAAATTTCGAGATCAGAGCTCATTTGTGTGAGAAAATGTGAAAAAAATCCCCCAAAACCATAGGTCGTCGCGACAAATTTCGAGATCAGAGCTCATTTGTGTGAGAAAATGTGAAAAAAATCCCCCAAAACCCAGAACTAGGAAAGAAACAAGATGCTTGAAAGTACAACAAAAAATCCCCCAAAAAACAGTTTTTTTTTTTTTGTTTTTTGGCTTTATGGTTTTCTGGACAAAATTTGCACCACCATTTTCGTGTTCCTGGTAAAAAGACCTTTAATTTGATATATAGGTCGACCAGGTTTGGATAAGTCCTTCTATGGGGACAGACTGACTGACTGACAGACTGACACCGAAGCGAATACAATAGTCCGTCCCTTATACCTTTTTTATTACTATTGTAATAATCAGAGTCCTTCAAATATGACGTTTATTTTTCTTAAAATATGACTTTCTCGCTTTGAGTTCATAGGTCGTCGCGACAAATTTCAAGATCAGAGCTCATTCGTGTGAGAAAATGTGAAAAAAATCCCCCAAAAACCAGTTTTTCTGGTTTTTAGTCCGTCCTTCCTTTATTATTACAATAGTAATTTTCGTGAAATATGACTCTTATTTTCGTCAAATATGACGTTTATTTTTCAAAAATACCTACACATAACCGAATATACAAAAAGTAGATATCAAATATGACGTTTATTTTTCAAAAATACCTACACATAACCGAATATACAAAAAGTAGATTAGCCGAGAGTAGGTATTTTTAATCAACCAAAAATACCTACACATAACCGAATATACAAAAAGTAGATTAGCCGAGAGTAGGTATTTTTAATCAAATTTCAACAGGAAGCAATTAGGAACTGAAGAATCAAAACAATCCAAGGTACTTTGACACGATACAAAGAGTAAACAAAAGAAAGATACCCTGAAGTGACTATCGGCGCTCCTCAGGCAATAAGTATCGTCACTGCTCAGGCAAAAAAAAAAAAAACAAGAAAAATTTAGGACTTTTTCGTAAATTTTGGCTCAAAATGCCTAAAATATGACGTTTTTTATGACATTTTAGAAAATTTCGGCGTTTTATGATGTTTTCCCCAAAAAAGCTAAAATATGACATTTTAGTATGATATCATGACATTATGACGTTTGAAGGACTCTGGTAATAATAAAGGAAGGACGGACTAAAAGGGTGTAAGGGACGGACTATTGTATTCGCTTCGGTGTCTGTCAGTCGGTCTGTCTGTCCCCATAGAAGGACTTATCCAAACTTGGTCGACCTATATATCAAATTAAAGGTCTTTTTACCAGAAACACGAAAGTGGTGGTGCAAATTTTGTCCAGAAAACCATACAGCCAAAAAACAAAAAAAAAAAAAAAAAAAAAAAAAAAAAAAAAAAAAAAAACAAATTTAGGACTTTTTTGCAAATTTTGGCTCAAAATGCCTAAAATATGACGTTTTTTATGACATTTTAGAAAATTTCGGCGTTTTATGATGTTTTCCCCAAAAAAGCTAAAATATGACATTTTAGTATGATATCATGACATTATGACGTTTGAAGGACTCTGGTGATAAATAACTGTGTTAATTATGTGATAAGTAACTAACATAATTTCCAACGGTTTGTTTATTTTGATGAAACTTTAGCATAAAAAGGTAGGTAATTTGCTTATCAAATTTTAAACCCAAGCGGCTCATTGGGAGTCTGGAGAACCCTAAGGATCCTTTTCCTGAAAGAGTTGTATAAGTTCAAGGAAGCACTTCTTCGGTATGTGGATTTCGAGTACTGAAAATTCTGTTGCGAGGAGAAAAATCAATATTAACATTGCAGAGAAATTCCAACTTGTAATCGGATATATTGAAATGCGATATCCAACATACACGCATTGTTTTTGTTTCCTTATGAAATGAATATGTAGCACATGAACTTACTTGCCTCCTTTCGAATAAATGTCAGATGTAGTCAAAATTTTGAACTGTGAGAAGAGGCATTATGTTTTAGACAAATTTCTACTGGAACAATTCACAAAATGATAACGGGGTATGTAGTTACCTAAGTGATGCCAGAAAAAGCTTTGAATAAGAATATCACTAAAATTTCAAATGAGCAGATTTGCCCGCAAAAGACCATAAACCAAGGGGATAGAGAGAGAGACAGAGAGGAGTAGAGAAAGAGGGATTAATCTGGGTAACGATTACATTACTTTCCTTCCTATAGGATAAGGAAAGTAAAAATAATTGTTTCCTATCGTCTATTAGTTTTGTAAAGACATTTTTATTTTGAGAAATATTTTTTTGAAAGTTTCCATTTCTACTTTTCTGTTTGCCTGGTCGTACTTATGAACACATAAATTCAAGAGAAATGCTGGAAACATTTCCCCATTGAGTTTTCGAAATGATGGGTGAGTCTGGGAATGTTGGTGGTTCTGAAACTTATAATTGTGGGGGTCGAACAGACAACCTCGTAACTAGGTCTCTTAAAATAGAAAACATACCTGTAATAGCTGATTACTACCTGCAATAGGTGTTCTAATCGTTATGATTACTGAAATCTAGAACTTTAGTCTGGATGTATTTCTTTATACCTATTCTACCTATATGTATAGGTATTTTTACAATACCTATTAGGTAATAGGTACTAGGGAATCTAGCGATCTATCTAAAATATTGTCTTCACTTATTTTTTCTCATATAACATGTTGTTTCTCTTGGAAGTTGACTCGAATTTCACGTGTCACGTGTTCCTTTTATAAATTTGTGCATCGTGTGTGAAGTTTACATAAATTTTTCTTTGTAAAATATATGCTACCTAGGTACTAGGTATATATATTCTCAGAAGACAGTGTCTAATACACGAGCGTTATTATGACTGTAGTTTCAGCATTTTCTTTCTTCTGAGAAAGTCGTCTTCTAATTTTCTGGGACATTACATTTTTCTTTGGTAGTTTTCCCCTTCGCCCTTCTAGATGTGTGGGGCGTTCTTTGAACGTTTGCATATTGTACCTATAGATGTATGACACTATGACCTAAAACCTAATGCACAATCTTCTTCAGATCTATGGAAAGTGTACTACACTGTGTACGAAACGAAAATTAGAATGAGATGTCAAAATATTGAAATTCCAGAGAGCAACAATCCAGAATCTAACGATTATATGTAACTACATATTTATATCAATAACAATCCATAACATAAAGGTAAAGGTCATGTGTTAATGCCAATTGAAAGCAACGACAGAAGAATCACAATATTCTAAAGTGTTTTAGACAAATTCAACTGTTTTTTACGTGGGAGTCAACAACTTACCGATAAGTACCTATTCGTATTTTCCAATCTTTGGGTAAACATCTTTCTCTATTTTCCACAACCTCCAAAAGTCTACATATAGCATTGTTTAAGCTGCCTGCTCGAAAAGGAAATCTTGATATCCGTTTCTCTACATCCGTCCCTATCAAGAATGTCTCTTTACATCCGAAGTCGAATTTCTCTTTCCACCTCAAAGTCTCCTACTCTGTTACCGACTAGTAATAAAGTTTCACGTCCCCCCGATGCCGTTGGACAAGTTTGGGTTATTTGGGTTTGAAGAGGATCTGACATGTACACTATCCACCACAGTAAAGTTTTTATTGTTTCGCCAGGTTTAACTTTAGAGAGGTAAAAAAAGGAAAATCACTAGAAAAAGTTGCTTAGTAGAAGTTTTTACGTAGAAGGGTTCCCGGTGAAAATTCAAAATCCCAAAAGTTCACCAGAATCTAAAACTGCACTAATTTGAGAGATTTACATTGTTCGTAATGCTAAAATATGGACGAATATACGAGTATCGGACATTTTATATACGAAGTACCATAGAGAAGGGTGTACCATAGAGTATAAAATGGATTAATCAAACTTGGTAAATTGGAAGGAGCAGAAAGAAGTATCAGCAAACAACGATATGATATTGAGGGTTGGTATACTTGGTATACAAAAGCAAACAAAGCAGCCTTGCAACTACCATAGAGAAGGGTGTACCATAGAGTATAAAATGGATTAATCAAACTTGGTAAATTGGAAGGAGCAGAAAGAAGTATCAGCAAACACCGATATGATATTGAGGGTTGGTATACTTGGTATACAAAAGCAAACAAAGCAGCCTTGCAACACACGCAGAAAGAAGTATCAGCAAACAACGATATGATATTGAGGGTTGGTATACTTGGTATACAAAAGCAAACAAAGCAGCCTTGCAACACAAACATAATGCACTAGAAGAACCTATGCCAACGAGAAAATGTTTGAGATCTTCCAGGATGGTGACAAACTTTTCAAAGAACATTTAAGTACAGCATCAAAACAACCAACCTCACCGAAAAATTATTGTTTCGAATAAAAACTTAGGTAAGCTCTTTACAAAGTTTCCCAAACAACCTGTAACAAAGGCACACAAGCAGCATCACGTTAGGGAGGAAAAAAAAGCAAACTTTTTATAAGAAAACTATAAGAAGTTATGCAATAAATCTTGAACATTTTAATCGGGGGAAAGGCTTGACAGTGAACTTAGGTAAGCTCTTTACAAAGTTTCCCAAACAACCTGTAACAAAGGCACACAAGCAGCATCACGTTAGGGAGGAAAAAAAGCAAAGTTTTTATAAGAAAACTATAAGAAGTTATGCAATAAATCTTGAACATTTTAATCGGGGGAAAGGCTTGACAGTACCGTTCTGGAAACCTAGGGGGATTAATTTACGAGCTTTTCAAGTTTGCCTCGTAGCAGGAGCACGACGTGAGATAAGCTAGACATAATAACGCTCGTACCTACCTTTACTCGTACGTTTCTCCTTAGTAATAAAGCTATGAGATACGGCCACAATATGGTGTGTGCTCGAGCGTACCTACCTTTACTCGTACGTTTCTCCTTAGTAATAAAGCTATGAGATACGGCCACAATATGGTGTGTGCTCGAGTATCTAGAGCACTGAACGGACATAACATGGTATATACTATATAGTTTCCAAAGTCAAGCTCTTTTCCAAGCTATGAGATACGGCCACAATATGGTGTGTGCTCGAGTATCTAGAGCACTGAACACTGAACGGACATGGTATATAGTTTCCAAAGTCAAGCTTCTTTCCGCATGATAGCAGGTTAGTATGAACTTATTATTAGTTTGCAATAATACATTCTAAGGGGTGTATCGAGGGCTAAGGAAACCTTTACTCAAACCACGTATAACCGCTACATGGAATGACCCTTTTACTTTTCAAAAGGTGAACATCTTTGCGGAACCCTGAACTTTCAAGATTGCACCCCCAACCCCCACAGTTCCCTCTATCAAACCTCTAAACAAGCTGGGTCCGTCCCTCCGGGAATTATTTAGCCCGTAGTTTATTTGATCAGGATTGCTCTTTTCCACATGATAGCAGGTTAGTATGAACTTATTATTAGTTTGCAATAATACATTCTAAGGGGTGTAGCGAGGGCTAAGGAAACCTTTACTCAAACCACGTATAACCGCTACATGGAATGACCCTTTTAACAAAAATTCAAGGTAAAGATTGGAAGTCATTTGCTTCACTTAATCTATAAAGTAATATGTCTAACCTACATAATATGTAGGTACCTAAGTTTGTCTTCTCTTTGATATGTGCCAAACTGGGTAACAGGAGCAGACCTACACAAGAGAAGTTCTGATTGAGTATGCCACATTGCCACATGCTGGTCTCAACAATTAGCACGATCTTCAACCAGTATATCGCATGGTGATATACAATTAGCCATTATTCTAATCTTCAAGGAAACAGCAAATATTCGATTTGAGTCATATGTGTAGTCAATTACCTACCAAACTGGGAAATCAATACATTGCACATACGAATTGGAAACATGTGGATTGTGGAAGAGCATCTCAGCTTTCAGTCAAAGCTAAACTCCAAATAGAAAGCGAAATCCCTATAGGATAAGTGACGTACACAAGCTAAAGCCCTTTCTCAGTATTTCCAGAGAGGTTTTGAGGTCATGGAAACAGGAAACATAATTCCTTTGGCATCTTTGAATATCCCACACTGTTTGATGTCTGGAGTCATACTAAACAGTAGAGGTAGAATATTAAATGTAAAGCATCAGATATGTATATAGGTGACAAATAAAGGAAGGACTTAGGGGTAAAGACTATTGAAAACAGACTGGACCCTGTGGAACATAATATTTTAATAATTAATAATCTTGTCTTGGTATTCATCGTGCTGACGAAAATGGCAACTTGTAAACTTGCCTAACAAAAGTGCCCTCAAAAATCTCACCCCAAATATTTAGTGCAATTTGAACAAAAGAGAAAAACCATCGATAATAATACATGGTGAAATGAATGTCTCGACAGAAAATTGCTGTTGGAAATTTTAAAAGCTCCCTCCCTGCCTCTCCCTCCCTCTCTCCCTCCCTTTCTCTCTCTCTCACCACCTGGATTGTGTAGGAAAGGAGAAAAACCATCGATAATAATACATGGTGAAATGAATGTCTCGACAGAAAATTGCTGTTGGAAATTTTAAAAGCTCCCTCCCTCTCTCACCACCTGGATTGTGTAGCAAAACATTATCTTCTATCCGTCGCGTCGTGCTTTTAAATTTATCGGAAGAAATTATTACGAAGAAAATATTTCAGCAATAGCTCAGGGCAGATGACACATATTGTGTCGTGGGGGATGCATAACCTGTACGCTTACATGAAGGAGAAAAGATATCGATTCTGGGCGTATTAGGGGCTTCAAACCTTCAACCTTTCTAACACCGTGAGATATACGAAAGGTACGAAGTCTCTCTCACGGACACAGAAAGTGAGTAAGTTAGTAGGAAATTATTACGAAGAAAATATTTCAGCAATAGCTCAGGGCAGATGACACATATTGTGTCGTGGGGGATGCATAACCTGTACGCTTACTTGAAGGAGAAAAGATATCGATTCTGGGCGTATTAGGGGCTTCAAACCTTCAACCTTTCCAACACCGTGAGATATACGAAAGGTACGAAGTCTCTCTCACGGACACAGAAAGTGAGTAAGTTATTACTTGAAGGAGAAAAGATATCGATTCTGGGCGTATTAGGGGCTTCAAACCTTCAACCTTTCCAACACCGTGAGATATACGAAAGGTTCGAAGTCTCTCTCACGGACACAGAAAGTGAGTAAGTTAGTACTTCAAATAGTTAGGTACAGTTCAGTGGATTTTCCACAAAAGCATGTCTCTCAAACAACACGAGGCAGATCCTAACTCCGTATACGTGAAAGGGGGTTTAGGATCTGACATCTGACTCACCGACTGAGTAGTTCACTGAAAGGAGTAGTTCAGGAGTTCTTGTTATAATTAACTTTTTGCACATCTCTAATACATATGTATTGGTAACTGACTCATTTTTTGCCTTGGCGGGAGCGAGTGCTCCCTTAAGAAGACAAAACAGTTTATACCAAAAATTTACGTTATTCTACGTAGAAATGTCCCTGACATGTTTACCTTTTAAAAAATGAAAATTTCCTGCATTGTTCGAGAGAAAAATATTGTTGGGAGTGAGTGAATAATTCAGTAGGATTACTAGAATATTAAAATGGAACTATATAGGTGACAAATAAAGGAAGGACTTAGGGGTATTTCAAGTGCTAATAAAATATTTAGATGAACAAAAACTTTCTGCCTGGGGTTTTCCATTGTTAGAACTGAAAGTAACAGGAGCAGACCTGCACAAGAGAAGTTCTGATTGAGTATGCCACATTACCACATGCTGGTCTCAACAATTAGCACGATCTTCAACCAGTATATCGCATGGTGATATACAATTATTAGCCATTATTCTAATCTTCAGGGAAACAGCAAAAATTCGATTTGAGTCATATGTGTAGTCAATTACCGTGGTGTTTATCAAGACAGGATATTGATGTAAACTCGAGTACAGAAGGGTATGAATTATTAATGTCTAGTGCTTCTATAGTTTTTCAATGCTCGTCATATTAGTTTGGAAGCGAAGTGGGGTAGGTCGGTAGGTACCTATAATTACTTCAGATGGACAAAGTGGTTGTTAAGTACCTAGGTACATAACAAGATTGTGTAAGTAAATATAAGATAAAATAGATAGGTACTACATAATGCAGGTAACTGCCTAAAACTTTTTCGCACTTTGCTTTCATAAGCTTCATCACCAACCTATTTTCTCGTAAGCTTCATCAGCTTATAATAGTTTAACAGTTTGTCAAAGTACCTAAATTGTCGGATACAGGATTGTTTACATTTCTTTCAGTAAGTTCCCTACCTGCCTATAATGCCTACCGTAAAACTTGATATAAAATACATATTTCAATAAAGTACCCACCTAAAATTTTCTCTCAGAAATGTGAAAGGATAGGGGAAGCAATCTAAGCTACAGGAGGAAGGATAGAGAAAGCAATCTGTTCATCATAGTTGATCGAGCTTATGAAATCAGAAAATCAACCTCTTCCATATTATGAGTCGAGCAAACTATAGTTCCAGCTCTAGGAGAAGTGCCAGAGGTATCCCTACCTACATCCTACATGTACGAATACGTTGGGATAATAATTATTTCAATATTGTCATGTTATTACAGATCATCAGGTTTACAAGTGTATAACCTAAGGCTAATTGAGAAATCGAAGGGAAAAAAAGTTTCAATGAAAAATATTAAAAAGTAGGTAGGTACTAGGTACCTACCTACTGACCTATTGAACTAGGATTATGTATCGCTCTAAAACATGTAACATGTAACTCACTCTTCAACTCCCTGAAACCTATAGGGGGTTAGCATCTGACTCATTGACCGAGTGATCTACTGAAAAGAGTCGTTCTTTTCGCACTAATTCTGAAACCAACTCACTCACTCTCCGCACATTTCTACTGGCGATTAAAAACAGTGTTAATTTTCAAACAAGAACTGACGTGAAATTTTAAACCTGGGCAAAGGATTTTCCGATGATAAATGTATTGTTCGCGATACAGTGGTGGGATTTCTGATTCCCGGGCATTTCTGGACTCGGGGGTTAACGGGTTTATTGGCTCTCCTGGAGATGAGTTATGAGTAATCTCCATTGCGATGGTTTCGAACAAAACAATATCGTTATCAATGGGGTCTAATAGTAACGCGGGGGTTATTTATGACACTAGCTATATACGTGTGAGAGAACAAACATGTTATTTATCTTGTTATTATTCTGGACCGTGTATTGTAGAGATTGTGTTTGGGATATATCCATGTCAAATTTGCACCACCAGTTATATGGTCACCGGTTGTAAATCCAGGGCTGTGTGAGCCCTGGATTCTTCGTTTGCCCCGGACGATTTTCAATTTCGTCGATTATAAAATCTGAGGCTAAAAGTTCACCATTCAAGTCCTCCACTTCTGAAGAAAAGATATAGGTTTATTCCTCCATTTCTAGTGGATGTGTCTCTTCTACTAGTACATATTTGCCTACGCGATTCTTTTGTTTGCTATCTGAAGATATTTTACATAAACAAGAAAAAATACATACATCAACATCCTTTTAACTTACATGGATAAATCTACTCTCAACCAGAGGACAAATCAGGATTACTTTTGAAAGACTCGGTGACTTTTTTTTGTGATGAGTGTATGGACCGGACCTTCTACGTAGAAGTCTAAAGTAACCAAGGTAATACCTAACAAGATAAGAGCATAGACACCCTAGGAGTAAGACCACAGCGCTATGACAAGACCTCCGCAAGCTAGTACAAGTCCTTGCCAGGATGCCAGGTGCAAGGACAACCTCAAGTTTCTTAAGTTGACTATGAACAAAGGAACCAGAAAACCCTCTAATATACGTAAAAGTGAAAGGGCACTTTTCCTTTCCAATAATCATAATAAACCTGGAGTAGAACACAAATATTATCCTCTCTTATCCTTCCCTTAACTCTCTTTACCTCAATTCTCTCTTGCCTTAACCCATCTCTACCTCCCTCTCTCACGAAACCCTTCTCTAATCCTGGGGTAGGGATTATTCTACCAACCTTTCCCCCTCTCTTACCTATAAATTCCTTCTCTTTGGACAATAAAGGGCACTAGCCACCGTTATCAATTTTTTACTTTCCTTGTCCTATTCTTTTTCTTGTAAAGGAAAAGTAAATACACAGGAAAAACACGATGTCAGTAGAAACTTTTTCTGGCCTCTGGTTTTTTGTATGAAAGAAAATGGGTTGGCAATTCAGTTCAAATAAATTACATTAAGATTTAAACATACATAATATGTTTCAAAGTCATAGAGCAGGAAAAATGAGGACCAACGGAATTTTTCTTTTTCCTCTATGACCTCTAGATACCGAGATAAATCGATCTAAAAAATACCGGTAAATCGTGAAGTTTGACGTCACAGCATACGCTCCCGTAGGCGATGAAAATATGTATCAAAGTTATTTTCCATAGGAGAACAAAAATAAACATTTAAAAAAGATGATGAGAAGCAAACATTGTTTGTCCAAAATATTCGTGGAACAACTGAGCGAGAGAAAGGAAAAAAATAAACAAGAAAAAAATTTGCCTGAAGGATTCAAGGACTCTTTCGTAACTTTCTTCTCCTTTTTTTATATTTTCACTCATTTTCTTACTTCCTCACTTTTCATTTGGGCTGATGGTAGACGTCCGAAAAAACATCTCTGGGTAAATTTTCTTCTTTTGACAATATGACGCAAGGCCCAAGGCAATTATAACATGTTTGATACTCAAAAGATAGATAGATAGAGGTCCACAAGTTGGTTCAAAAAACCTCAATATGTCAAACATTGAGATACCTATAGGTATTTTGTCAGTTTTGAACAATGCTTCTGCTAAGTATGCAGATCTGTAATAATAATTAATTTATGCCCTATCAAAAGATTTAAAGATGTCAGTTTTGAACAATGCTTCTGCTAAGTATGAAGATCTGTAATAATAATTAATTTATGCCCTATCAAAAGATTTAAAGATACATATGAAAGGTAGGAATTTGGAAATTCTAGAGCACCATCATTTCTACATCTATTGTAACTTAGACTGCATTAAGTGATCTAATACCACAGTATTGGATGAAAATAAATACTTATACTACCGAGTGTTTTGTGCAATTTCTTCGTGTAACCTAACTCACTTGAAATCCTTATATTTAGTTCATTATTTTCAAGTTTTCTTCCTTTTCAACATTTTCAACCATGCTGGTAATGCGAAAAACCACTAATGTGATGTGATGGATTTTTCTCGCTCTCTGAAAGCGGTTTTTAATTGCGCTTTGACTTTCTACGGTAGGAGGAATGGTTCAATTGTTTATTTTTACTTTTTCATCTAATATTGAAGTGGGTTAGAATTAGTATGAGTGAGTGAGTGAGTCAGTCAGTCAGTCAGTCAGTTACACAAGGGGCTGTATATATTTAGGATACTATCAAGGTAGCTTACAAATAAATGAACTAACTTTTCCTTTCAAATAATCATAATAAACCTGGAGTAGAACACAAATATTATCCTCTCTTATCCTTCCCTTAACTCTCTTTATTCCTTTCTTTACTTCCACTTCTTGTTTCCCTCTCTCTAATAAGTGTGTTTTAAGAGTATATTATAACAATGAAAATGAAGAATTCCTTTCTTTACTTCCACTTCTTGTTTCCCTCTCTCTAATAAGTGTGTTTTAAGAGTATATTATAACAATGAAAATGAAAAAAAAATTCTGCATTTGCATAAAATCATTATGATAATAATGGTGAAAGTAATATAGGTAGGTGCTAGATATAAGTAATCGGAAAAAATTTAGAACGAAAAAACTCAGACACCTTATGAATTAACCATTAGATACTCGTACCAGAGGGAAGGGGAGATATATATTGGGGAGGAAGAGAAGATAGAGGAGAGTGATAGCAAGTGAAATAGGGGGGAAAATTAAGACAACATTTACAATTTAAATTGAAAATAAGAAATTAATTTATGTACGCGATTCTTTTGTTTGCTATCTGAAGATATTTTACATAAACAAGAAAAAATACGATATAGTGTGTACAGCTTTGATCTCTTATGAGGTTTTCTATTTCCTGAACTTAGTACCTATTACAAGGGTGACCAACTTCTTGATGTGCACCGGCCACATGTACCTAAACTTGAAGGGAATTTTATCTCTAGTTCATTTCCATGCCATTCAACCGACTGTCCTCAAAATCTAGTTTACAATCTCTGACATTCGTTCTCTTCGTGGTGTTTATCAAGACAGGATATTGATGTAAACTCGAGTACAGAAGGGTATGAATTATTAATGTCTAGTGCTTCTATAGTTTTTCAAGGCTCGTCATATTAGTTTGGAAGCGAAGTACAGTAGGTAGGTAGGTACCTATAACTACTTCAGATGGACAAAGTGGTTGTTAAGTACCTAGGTACATAACAAGATTGTGTAAGTAGATATAAGATAAAATAGATAGGTACTACATAATGCAGGTAACTGCCTAAAACTTTTTCGCACTTTGCTTTCATAAGCTTCATCAGCTTAAAAAAGTTTAACAGTTTGTCAAAGTACCTAAATTGTCGGATACAGGATTGTTTACATTTCTTTCAGTAAGTTCCCTACCTGCCTACAATGCCTACCGTAAACTTGATATAAAATACATATTTCAATAAAGTACCCCATATTTGCCGAATGTTGTCCCTCTTTCTCCCTTTCTCTCTCTATCTCGTTCTCTCTTTCTAAAACTCTCTCTCTCTCTCTCTTTCGTTCAAAACAAATTCGACATCAGCATTTTCCGTCCTATTTGTTCGAATCAAGAGTTAGCAAAGTTATCCAATCCAAATACTATCAAGGTAGCTTACAAATAAATGAACTAACTTTTCCTTTAGAAATGTGCGAACAGACAGTTAAATTATACGATCAGACTTTCAGGAGCTGCGAAGCGCAGCAATAAACGTTCGAATAATTTCGAATTTGAAAATGATAAAAAATGATTCTCGCACTCAATGTGTCAAAAAATATCCATAATCCATTAAATATGCGCCATTAATTTCTTTATCCTCTCCTAATGTGAGGAAATATCTCGAGTTTATTTTCTCTACTTTCTTATTCCGGAATCAAATAAATCATGGTATAATAAAATTAAAATTGAAAAGGAAGAATTCGAAGGACATCTTCGGTCATCTGAGATTGAAGAAAGAGGAAACATTCTATTAGGAAATTGGTGACTTGATTTGGTAATAGAAAATTTTGGGATTACCATTTTACATGCATTAATTTCTTTATCCTCTCCTAATGTGAGGAAATATCTCGAGTTTATTTTCTCTACTTTCTTATTCCGGAATCAAATAAATCATGGCATAATAAAATTAAAATTGAAAAGGAAGAATTCGAAGGACATCTTCGGTCATCTGAGACTGAAGAAACAGGAAAAATTCTAGGAAATTGGTGAGTTGATTTGGTAATAGAAAATTTGGGATTACCATTTTACATGTAAATAGAATAAAATTGAGCACCAACCAACTTCAATATTGTAGCAATCAGCGCAATGGATTTGGTGTTCGAGAATCTTGAGGTTGGTGTTTCGAGTCTTAATCAAGTCATTAATTTAGCATTTCAAATTAATCAAAGTAATGGCAGATTATATTATAGCTTGTATCCCTGTTCAAGCGAACACAATCCAATATCTTTGAACAAATTACATAAATCCAGCATGTCACATCAAACTATTTGAAGGTAATACTCGGTGAATTCTGGTGTATATCTACTGTGAGATTGTGACAAGAGCACAAATATGGAGATATTTCTTCATTAATGAATTAGGTAAAAGGATTCAGATAAATCTGTTAGCCATACAACAGGATGACACTGTTATTGGGAAAATATGCCTACTTATACGAGTAGTATTCCTAGACGGAAATAGAATCTTCAATATGAAAGTAAGTGTTGGGTTTCACAAAACAGACCAAAGGGCTGGTTCTGACAAGTTCAATGAATTTACACATGCTATGTTAAGTCAGTATACAACTGAACTTCTAAAATTGTCTATTCATTAGACCAAGATATAGTGTGTACAGCTTTGATCTCTTCTGAGGTTTTCTATTTCCTGAACTTAGTACCTATTACAAGGGTGAGCAACTTCTTGATGTGCACCGGCCACATGTACCTAAACTTGAAGGGAATTTTATCTCTAGTTCATTTCCATTCCATTCAACCGACTGTCCTCAAAATCTAGTTTACAATCTTTGCCATTCGTTCTCTTTTATCCCTTCGATACCACTTTCTCCCTTCCTTCCTTCTGTAGGAATTTTCTCCACTTGTTATAATTAACTTTTTGCACATCTCTAATACATATGTATTGGTAACTGACTCAGTTTTTGCCTTGGCGGGAGCGAGCGCTCCCTCAAAAAGACAAAACAGTTTATACCAAAAATTTACGTTATTCTACGTAGAAATGTCCCTGATTCCGACAATAGCTAGAAATACCCTCTCTAGTAAGTTGTACTCAATGTTTAAATTTTGATAAATTACAATGCCATTGTCTATCTACTCTGTCTCTTATTTCCCTTTCCTAGAAACAGCTTCCTCGTTCATTCCTCGTTCATTCCTCGTTCATTCCTCGTTCATTCTAGTTTCCCTCCTTAGAAATACCCTCTCTAGTAAGTTGTAGGTACTCAATGTTTAAATTTTGATAAATTACAATGCCATTGTCTATCTACTCTATCTCTTACTTCCCTTTCCTAGTAACAGCTTCCTCGTTCATTCTAGTTTCCCTCCCACTTTGGTTCTCTTTGCTTTTCCTCATCTCCTCATCTTCTCTATTCCTCACATCCTTGTGCATTTTCTTCTTGTTCGTTTTCTGCTTGTAGAAAAATATTGAAGATACTTTGTGTCACAGGAAAGGATAGGGGAAGCAATCTAAGCTACAGGAGGAAGGATAGAGAAAGCAATCTGTTTATCATAGTTGATCGAGCTTATGAAATCAGAAAATCAATCTCTTCCATATTATGAGTCGAGCAAACTATAGTTCCAGCTCTAGGAGAAGTGCCAGAGGTATCCCTACCTACGTCCTACATGTACGAATACGTTGTAATAATAATTATTTCAATATTGTCATGTTATTACAGATCATCGGGTTTACAAGTGTATAACCTAAGGCTAATTGAGAAATCGAAGGGGAAAAAAAAAAGTTTTCATAAAAAATATTAAAAAGTAGGTAGGTACCTACTGACCTATTGAACTAGGATTATGTATCGCTCTAAAACATGTACCTTATCCATAATCCATTAAATATGCGCCATTAATTTCTTTATCCTCTCCTAATGTGAGGAAATATCTCGAGTTTATTTTCTCTACTTTCTCATTTCTGAATCAAATAAATCATGGCATAATAAAATTAAAATTGAAAAGGAAGAATTCGAAGGACATCTTCGGTCATCTGAGATTGAAGAAAGAGGAAACATCATATTAGGAAATTGGTGACTTGATTTGGTAATAGAAAATTTTGGGATTACCATTTTACATGTACCTACCTAAATAGAATAAAATTGAGCACCAACCAACTTCAATATTGTAGCAATCAGCGCAATGAATTTGGTGTTCGAGAATCTTGAGGTTGGTGTTTCGAGTCTTAATCAAGTCATTGTGCTAAAACAGTGTAATGCAAAATTTTGTGGAGTCAATTTTCACAAATTTTTGCTGTTGTAAATAAATCATGTACTTACTGTAGGTAGGTATGCAAGTTCTTGGGCACCAAGCGTGCTAATGTGATTTCTCGCATCTGACTCATTGACCGAGTGATCTACTGAAAAGAGTCGTTCTTTTCGCACTAATTCTGAAACCAACTCACTCACTCTCCGCACATCTCTACTGGCGATTAAAAATGCGAAGAAAAACAGTGTTAATTTTCAAACAAGAACTGACGTGAAATTTTAAACCTGGGCAAAGGATTTTCCCGATGATAAATGTATTGTTCGCGATACAGTGGTGGGATTTCTGATTCCCGGGGATTTCTGGACTCGGGGTTACCAGGTTTATTGGCTCTCCTGGAGATGAGTTATGAGTAATCTCCATTGCGATGGTTTCGAACAAAACAATATCGTTATCAATGGGGTCTAATAGTAACGCGGGGGTTATTTATGACACTAGCAGCACTAGCTCTATACGTGTGAGAGAACAAACATGTTATTTATCTTGTTATTATTCTGGACCGTGTATTGTAGAGATTGTGTTTGGGATATATCCATGTCAAATTTGCACCACCAGTTATATGCTCACCGGTTGTAAATCCAGGGCTGTGTGAGCCCTGGTTTCTTCGTTTGCCCCGGACGATTTTCAATTTCGTCGATTATAAAATCTGAGGCTAAAAGTTCACCATTCAAGTCCTCCACTTCTGAAGAAAAGGTATAGGTTTATTCCTCCATTTCTAGTGGATGTGTCTCTTCTACTAGTACATATTTGCGGAATGTTGTCCCTCTTTCTCCCTTTCTCTCTCTATCTCGTTCTCTCTTTCTAAAACTCTCTCTCTCTCTCTCTTTCGTTCAAAACAAATTCGACATCAGCATTTTCCGTCCTATTTGTTCGAATCAAGAGTTAGCAAAGTTATCCAATCCAAATACTATCAAGGTAGCTTACAAATAAATGAACTAACTTTTCCTTTCCAATAATCATAATAAACCTGGAGTAGAACACAAATATTATCCTCTCTTATCCTTCCCTTAACTCTCTTTACCTCAATTCTCTCTTGCCTTAACCCATCTCTACCTCCCTCTCTCACGAAACCCTTCTCTAATCCTGGGGTAGGGATTATTCTACCAACCTTTCCCCCTCTCTTACCTATAAATTCCTTCTCTTTGGACAATAAAGGGCACTAGCCACCGTTATCAATTTTTTACTTTCCTTGTCCTATTCTTTTTCTTGTAAAGGAAAAGTAAATACACAGGAAAAACACGATGTCAGTAGAAACTTTTTCTGGCCTCTGGTTTTTTGTATGAAAGAAAATGGGTTGGCAATTCAGTTCAAATAAATTACATTAAGATTTAAACATACATAATTAGGTTGGGTTGGTAATTGAACAAGAGAGGCTAAACAAAGGTTAGGCACAATGAAATTTAAGACCCTAGATCCCCCAGCTAGAGGTTGTCATGAATAAAATTTCCAAAATGTAATGTATTGATGAAAGCGAATTGGCATCCCTGGAATTACAAAATAAAATTGTCACACAAATAACACGAAGCTGAAAAACAATACAGCGTTGCCAATGGTATGCAGAGTTATACAACTTTCTGATTTAAGCTCTTTTTGTCAGATCCTATCAAGTATAAGCCGTTTTGTATTTTTGTTCGTACTAAAATGAAGATTTTCTTGTTTTTGTAGCAGGGGCTCAGGGACCATGGATTAGTAAATTCATGACTCCCGCTTCGTTTGTTTGTGCGCAAGCGTTTCTGCGCATTTTGACGTAAAATCTGACTTCACAACTCTTTGAACTTTTTCATTAGAACGGCAATTAAAAATTGAATTTTCGACCTTTTAAAGTTACTTTTTCGGAGTTTTGACCTCAGATTTGGATTTTTCACAACTTTTTACGTAGGAACCGACCTTTTATTAAAAATATTTTCCCAATTGCAACTGCTCCATTCTCTCTTACCTTAACCCATCTCTACCTCCCCCTCTCACGAAACCCTTCTCTAATCCTGAAGAAGAGATTATTCTACCAACTTTTCCCCCTCTCTTACCTATAAATTCCTTCTCTTTGTACAATAGTTAAAAATATTTTCCCAATTGCAACTGCTCCATTCTCTCTTACCTTAACCCATCTCTACCTCCCCCTCTCACGAAACCCTTCTCTAATACTGAGGAAGAGATTATTCTACCAACTTTTCCCCCTCTCTTACCTATAAAATCCTTCTCTTTGGACAATAAAGGGCACTAGCCACCGTTATCAAATTTTTACTTTCCTTGTCCTATTCTTTTTCTTGTGAAGTAAAAGTAAATACACAGGAAAAACACGATGTCAGTAGAAACTTTTTCTGGCCTCTGGTTTTTTGTATACAAGAAAATGGGTTGGAAATTCAGTTCAAATAAATTACATTAAGATTTAAACATACCTACATAGGTAGAACTGACGTAAATTTTAAACCTGGGCAAAGGATTTTCCCGATGATAAATGTATTGTTCGCGATACAGTGGTGGGATTTCTGATTCGCGGGGATTTCTGGACTCGGGGTTACCGGGTTTATTGGCTCTCCTGGAGATGAGTTATGAGTAATCTCCATTGCGATGGTTTCGAACAAAACAATATCGTTATCAATGGGGTCTAATAGTAACGCGGGGGTTATTTATGACACTAGCTATATACGTGTGAGAGAATGTTATTTATCTTGTTATTATTCTACACCGTGTATTTTAGAGATTGTGTTTGGGATATATCCATGTCAAATTTGCGCCAGTAATAAGGTCGCCGGGTGTAAACTCAGGATTGTGTGAGCCCTGGTTTCTTTGTTTGCAAAATTCGGATGACTTTCAATGTTCCCGATTGCAAAATCTGTAGCTATAGGTAAGTGTATCATTAAACCTCTTGTGGAAAAAGGTATAAATCCATCCGATTCTAGTGGATGTGCCTTTTCTACTACCTACCATTCGCAGAAAGTTGTCCCTCTTTTTCCCTTTTTTCAAGTGCTAATAAAATATTTAGATGAACAAAAACTTTCTGCCTGGGGTTTTCCATTGTTAGAACTGAAAGTAACAGGAGCAGACCTACACAAGAGAAGTTCTGATTGAGCATGCCACATTGCCACATGCTGGTCTCAACAATTAGCACGATCTTCAACAGTATATCGCATGGTGATATACAATTAGCCATTATAACATTTCCATTGTTACACTTCACACTAAATATTCTACGGGGTTTGACATACCTATTGGGATTGAGACAAGTTGGATGGCGTTTTCAGCAGACATGCTGTCAGAAGATTCAGATGTAAGGATTATGAGTTTGGCTTGGATTCTTAGAATATGTCAAATTTACTATATGTTATAATTTCCTATACATAACTAGACAATATGCTCTTGCAGACAGAATGCTCCTAAAGAATGACACTGACATATTCTAAGAATCCAAGCCAAACTCATAATCCTTAAATCTGAATCTTCTGACAGCATGTCTTCTGAAAACGCCATCCACCTTGTCTCAATCCCAATAGGTATGTCAAACCCCGTAGAATATTTAGTGTAAATTACTATATGTTATAATTTCCTATACATAACTAGACAATATGCTCTTGCAGACAGAATGCTCCTAAAGAATGACACTGACATATTCGAAGAATCCAAGCCAAACTCATAATCCTTAAATCTGAATCTTCTGATAGCATGTCTTCTGAAAACGCCATCCAACTTGTCTCAATCCCAATAGGTATGTCAATCCCCGTAGAATATTTAGTGTGAAGTGTAACAATGGAAATGTTAACCATTTGATACAAGACAACCCGAGACGGGAATCGTGTCATCTTGTCTTGAAGTGTAAAATTTCAAATTAATCAAAGTAATGGCAGATTATATTATAGCTTGTATCCCTGTTCAACCAAATATTGCCCAGCAGGGAAGTGTAAAATTTTAAATTAATCAAAGTAATGGCAGATTATATTATAGCTTGTATTCCTGTTCAAGTGAACACAATCCAATATCTTTGAACAAATTAAATCCAGCATGTCACATCAAACTATTTGAAGGTAAAACTCGATGAATTCTG
Source organism: Diaphorina citri (assembly GCF_000475195.1). Lineage (NCBI taxonomy): Eukaryota > Metazoa > Arthropoda > Insecta > Hemiptera > Psyllidae > Diaphorina > Diaphorina citri. The sequence continues at coordinate 43,277 of NW_007378054.1, read as the reverse complement.
GTGTATATCTGCTGTGACATTGTCACACGAGCATACATAATTATGTGGATATTTCTTCATTAATAAATTTGAAAGATTCGGATAAATCTGTTAGTCAGACAACAGGATGGTGACACTGTTATTGGAAAACTACTCGTATAAACATTTAGAGTTGTCCTATTCTTTTTCTTGTGAAGTAAAAGTAAATACACAGGAAAAACACGATGTCAGTAGAAACTTTTTCTGGCCTCTGGTTTTTTTTATACAAGAAAATGGGTTGGAAATTCAGTTCAAATAAATTACATTAAGATTTAAACATACATAGGTTGGGTTGGTAATTGAACAAGAGAGGCTAAACAAAGGTTAGGCACAATGAAATTTAAGACCCTAGATCCCCCAGCTAGAGGTTGTCATGAATAAAATTTCCAAAATGTAATGTATTGATGAAAGCGAATTGGCATCCCTGGAATTACAAAATAAAATTGTCACACAAATAACACGAAGCTGAAAAACAATACAGCGTTGCCAATGGTATGCAGAGTTATACAACTTTCTGATTTAAGCTCTTTTTGTCAGATCCTATCAAGTATAAGCCGTTTTGTATTTTTGTTCGTACTAAAATGAAGATTTTCTTGTTTTTGTAGCAGGGGCTCAGGGACCATGGATTAGTACAATAACATTATATTGACTCAAACTTGACAAAAATGTAAATTATTCCTAACAAACTTTTTCCCAGGGATTCGGTTTTTCCCCGAATGATTGGGAATGAGAATTGTTTTATTTTATTTTTTTTTTACTAGTATTTTATTGTATGTTTTATTTGTAGGTAGGTATTTATATTTATTTTATTTATACCGTCAGCTAGGACTGGTTTGTTCATTACAGTTTTCCGGGATACAGCGTTTTCTGTGTACATGCAACACGTTGCTACACTGCAGGGCATCAATTTTATTGACCGCCTTAGGTACCTATTTATTATTTATTTATTTTATAAGTTTCCATTTATTGGTTTTTCAGAACAAATCTCTCATCAAAATAAATTGTTAACAAATGGTATACCCATCCGTAAAAGCCGGAGCTTGTGCCACGGATGGGGAGTTACCTAGTTTTTAGGTAATTGTACTCGTGGCCAGACTGGTCAGCCTTTGAATTAAAATTAAATGAGTAGGTTGTTCCTTATATCTACCTAAGACCTATTTAGTATGGAGACCCACTACCTACTTTCTCCATATTTCCCTCCTTTACCGTTGTTTATACTGTCGGCTCTGGAACGGGCTATACTAGGTTCGGGTTTTACAAGGGAGACACGCTACCCTCCAAGCTAGGCTGGTGGCCATTGGCCAGAGACTTTCTCATTGATTGAATCTAGTGAACAATGTGATGGACCAGTTAATGTGATTGTAAAAGTAGCAGGGGAATAGAAATGAAGGGGGGTTCTTTTTTCTGTTCTTCGCCTTCGGAAATTTCCTTCATAAAGTAATTGCCGAGAGCAAATCAATAGAAGAAATAACCCTAGATAAAAGAAGGGGATAAAAAATCGAGAGGAGGGTGAAAGACAAGAAAGCTTTAGGGAGTGAGTGAGTGTTTTTTTTTTTTTTTTTACTAGAGAGAAAAAGATTTCCACGTGTCCCTGTTTGGGTATAAAATGCAGAAATATAGGGACAATCTAAGAATTTGTGGTGTTTTCTTTTATTCTTTAGGGACCATTATCTACCTATATCTTGCCTCAAAATTTCCAAGACCAAATTCTACATAATACTCTTACCATTGAAGAACGTTAGAGGTAGTTTACGATGGATTTGTCTGTCTCAAAACCGTCGAATTTTCGATACAAATAAATATGTGTGCATCATTAATTTGATAACGCCCTTATTGTAGATAGCATTTGTATGCGTAATTTCCGTAGGTCTACTCCTAATATAAAGCATAGGCTGCTTAGAGTGCTGAGGTACCTGCGAAAAAGCTTTGTTATTATTTTTATAAGCTGTTCTTTCTCCCCCTTTTATTTTTCATTTGGGGGGATTGTTCGACAAAAATTCTACTCGGTGTTAATTTAATATTTTCCACATTTGTTTTATTGTCTTTGATGTTTGGAACAAAGTTCTACGTGTCCATACATCGAATCCAGATGTAATTCGTGGGGAAAATAAATCATGAAGTACACATACACAGAACACACGTCAGGCTGATGTTTTTTGAAAAGCATTAACCCGTGAAGTACTGAATTTTCGTTCAGCGTGTTTAGTCATAGTAAAAACTCCATTAACCCTTTTGGTACACTTAAGTCTAGCTAAGACACCATAGGAATTGGGAAAAGCTTGATTGATGTTTGGAACAAAGTTCTACGTGTCCATACATCGAATCCAGATGTAATTCGTGGGGAAAATAAATCATGAAGTACACATACACACGTCAGGTTGATGTTTTTTGAAAAGCATTAACCCGTGAAGTACTGAATTTTCGTTCAGAGTGGTTAGTCATGGTAAAAACTTCATTAACCCTTTTGGTATACTTAAGTCTAGCTAAGACACCATAGGAATTGGGAAAAGCTTAAGTAATTTAAACATATTTAAATTTTTGAAATAAAAGGAAAGATCAGGAAATGAAGGGATATGGTAACGAGAGAGAAAGAGAGGGGGAGGGAAGAGAGAGGAAGAAAGAGAGAGAAGGAGGGGGGAGAGAGAGGGTAGGAGGAAGATATGCTAAAGAAAGAAAGAGAGGGAGAGAGAGACGAAGTAGAGGGGGATTGTTTGGTTTTTCGAAAATATTGCTTTTTTATTTAGAGAGGGGGAGGGAAGAGAGAGGAAGAAAGAGAGAGAAGGAGGGGGGAGAGAGAGGGTAGGAGGAAGATATGCTAAAGAAAGAAAGAGGGGGAGAGAGAGACGAAGTAGAGGGGGATTGTTTGGTTTTTCGAAAATATTGCTTTTTTATTTACATTTACAAATTTATTATTAGATTATAAAAATTTATTTGCCATCAAAAGAACAAATTTCCATATCCTCAAGGCTGATGCTTTGTTTATTCCGAGAGAACCCTGATCGGAGAGGGGATATTGGCTTTTACTAATCAAAAGTATGAAAATTAGGTGATTTTTCTTTGTTTGAAACCGCGATGGTGGCTGATAGCGAAATATTTCTGAGCCATGATAATAACAATCATGTATTGTCCCTTGACTCCCTTGTGAATAGAATGTCAAAGTTCAAAGTCATGAGACTATCGATGTAGCTAACGTATGCATGTTGGTACAAGTTCATAAACATGACACATTACAAAGTTTAAGCTTATTTGCTTATTAGAACGGATAGAATTGAACAATTTTCCATTAAATTCCATTTCGCCTAGATTTGCCTTAAATTATACCTGCCTAGTACTATTTTAAAAGTATTACACACATCTTCTACCTACGTTTCTACACCTAGGATAAGCACCTAATCTTCATTCTTGACATTTTTCTTTTCCTTGATATTGGAATGTCTCAAAGTATAATTTATCGACACCGTTTCGCCCTTTGACAAAAGCCTCCCCCAGCACCGTCACAAAAGTAAATTTATTCTCCATTATAATTTCCTTTTTGTATTTTTTTTCCTTTGATTTTTTTACTGGAGTAGGAAATTTCGCTCGAACAGTCGGCTGAGGAGCGAAACACACTAATAATTTCCAAACCTACGTGTTGTGTTGACAGGATCCCCCATCAGGAATGACAAGCACTCGTTACAGTTTTGTCAAGGGAAAACATACTTCATATTCAGTACATTTAGCATCCTTATTATCATGTTCCCGGAGTTTAAAACAACAAATACTGGAATAGGTAATTTCGCTCGAACAGTCGGCTGAGGAGCGAAACACACCAATAATTTCCAAACCTACGTGTTGTGTTGACAGGATACCCCATCAGGAATGACAAGCACTAGTTACGTTACTAAATCACAAGAAATGAAGGAAGATCTTCGGTGAAAATGTGGATGGAGGAGCTTTTAACATGCGATAATCTAGAATTTAAAGGTCTCAATAGACACGGCATCGGCATTTCAATCAGTTTTATTGGTAGAACTAACCTCTGTAAGTTCTGCTCCTGCAACGACGAACCATCTCGAAGACCAGGTGTGCTTTCTGAGCAGCATTAATGAAGATATAATGTGAATAGGCCAGGAACGTGGGACTGCGTGTATATTTAGGGGTTAACTCTCAATTCACAGACAAAAGGGGGATGGAATAATATTTTTATTTTCCTCTCTGGATTTCAAAGTCTTTGTTTGAAGAGGAGAAGAGAAGGGAAGGAGAACAGAAAGGGGATTTTTTTCATTTGTTCATTATTATTGATAAGTGGATTTTTTAATATCCGCCGTGCTGGGAGATTACAACTTACAAGACTTGATGATGGTGTTTTGTATTGTACTGATGTGGTTATTAGGAATTGTTTTTTTACTTTCTGTTATTATTTTTTTTTACTTTTTTTTCTGAAATACGTTCATTTCATCAATAGAGAGTAAAATATGGTGCTTCATGCTACCGCATCCTAGGATATTTCTCAAAAGAAATCTCTGCTCAGTAGCAGTGACAACTGAGTATAATGAGCTAATGAGAAAATTAAATGTGTACCCAGAACAAGTGAACGATATCCAAATATTTACAGACTTGCTTCATGCTACCGCATCCTAGGATATTTCTCAAAAGAAATCTCTGCTCAGTAGCAGTGACAACTGAGTAATGAGCTAATGAGAAAATAATTAAATGTGTACCCAGAACAAGTGAACGATATCCAAATATTTACAGACTGGAATTTTTCAATTAGTTTTAAATCTTTTACAAGGTTGAGATAGATTAGGTAAGTATTTACCTCGGGACCCAAACCCAAACACAGAACTTCCAAGAATTTTAAACCTTTAGCGTACGAGCTGAGCATGATACGAACTTGGACAGGTTGCTTGAGTGTTCAAAATGTTTCTGACTAATGACGCTTTGGAGTGACAAGGGGGAAGGATTGATTCCTGGATTTTAAATCTTTTACAAGGTTGAGAGAGATTAGGTAAGTATTTACCTCGGGACCCAAACCCAAACACAGAACTTCCAAGAATTTTAAATCTTTAAGCGTACGAGCTGAGCATGATACAAACTTGGACAGGTTGCTTGAGGGTTCAAAATGTTTCTGACTAATGACGCGTTTGGAGTGACAAGGGGGAAGGTTTGATTCCTGGGTTTTTCTTGATCCGATCCACCACAAGGCTCACTAAATTTCTTATTCCTGCTTTCACGAGACAAAAGTTGCGTCACGATTTCTCGTTTGAAGCAATCACATTTGAGCAATTAATGTTTTCATGATAAAGCACAAACTTTCACTACTGGATTGCGCAGACATTCTAATTCAATTAACAAATATCATATAATATCATTTCAATCAAAATGTTGCACGAGAAAATGACGCGTAAACCATTTAGCTGATCCGTCAGCATTTTTCATATCGGAGATTTGTTTAAATCTGAATTAAATTATTCCACCTCAATTGCTCTCAGTATAAATCAATTCTTAGGAATCCAAGGGGTTTAGAGGTAGGGTTGAGAAGTCATTATTGTTTAATGAGCATAGCATGGACGCTTTTTTAAATATCTTTGGGGCTGTAAAAAACAAATTACATGGGATTTTTCTGTGTGCATGGTGCAATTTTTCACGCAAGACTATCAAATCCAATTGCGATTCAGCACAGTTAGGACTAACTGGATTAGTGGAGAATTGAGAGCTGAGATTTTGAAATGTGAAAGTTCTCAAGAGGAGAAATATCATTTAATCTTAATTGGGAACTTTTTAAAGAGTAATGACGGATTCCAATCACCAAGAGTAAAATTCTTAGTATTGTAAATCTATTCACAGGTTTCATGATCAAGCACAAACTTTCACTACTGGATTGCGCAGACATTCTAATTCAATTAACAAATATCATATAATATCATTTCAATCAAAATGTTGCACGAGAAAATGACGCGTAAACCATTTAGCTGATCCGTCAGCATTTTTCATATCGGAGATTTGTTTACACATCGATCATACACTTTTCCAGATGTGGAAATGATAATATATCTGTCCATGTATTCGACTATTAGCTGTGCAGGTAAAAAGCTCAGTCATCAACATTCATATCAAAAGAATTAACAATCACACCACATACCATCAAATCATTTAACCCCCTCAAATCCCATGGTCAGCAAGCCGACAGGAGCTCGAACGTCAAGAGTTCGAAGGAACCTCAAACGCCCTACTTAGAGACGGAGCGGAGGATTGGGCTTATGCGAGGGGCCAAGAGGTAAAACGGACAAACCCACACTAAGTGTTAGAGCCCATTTTCCGCAAACCCCAGCAACGACATAAAACGGGTCAGAGGGAAATGATTTGAAGGATTAAATTTAAACAGATTACCTTTCAAAATTCTAGTAATTATCTTTCCATAAAGATTGACGATTCGGAGAAAATATGAACCCTGAGACTGAAAATAACACTTTTGAAAGCTAAAGGTGTTCCAACTCAAGTTATAGGTAAATACATACAGAGGTATATCTCATGGAAAATGAAGCAAGGGAAAAACAAATTACATGGGATTTTTCTGTGTGCATGGTGCAATTTTTCACGCAAGACTATCAAATCCAATTGCGATTCAGCACAGTTAGAACTAACTGGATTAGTGGAGAATTGAGAGCTGAGATTTTGAAATGTGAAAGTTCTCAAGAGAAGAAATATCATTTAATCTTAATTGGGAACTTTTTAAAGAGTAATGACGGATTCCAATTATCAAGAGTAAAATTCTTAGTATTGTAAATCTATTCACAGAAACAGTCTCAGTGGTGTAGTTGTTAGAGCCCATTTTCCGCAAACCCCAGCAACGACATAAAACGGGTCAGAGGGAAATGATTTGAAGGATTAAATTTAAACAGATTACATTTCAAAATTCTAGAAATTCTTTCCATAAAGATTGACGATTCGGAGAAAATATGAACCCTGAGACTGAAAATAACACTTTTGAAAACTAAAGGTGTTCCAACTCAAGTTATAGGTAAATACATACAGAGGTATATCTCATGGAAAATGAAGCAAGGGAGCAAGATGACGATTCGGAGAAAATATGAACCCTGAGACTGAAAATAACACTTTTGAAAGCTAAAGGTGTTCCAACTCAAGTTATAGGTAAATACTTACATACAGAGGTATATCTCATGGAAAATGAAGCAAGGCAGCAAGGGGTCACACAACCACTCCGTTGTGAAATGAAATGAAAATAAGCGACCAAACTTTGCTTTCAGCTTTAAAAATAATAATGGAGGAGGAAAGAGTTGACTTCTGCAAATGAATTAAAAATGATGGAATGACGACACAGTCCAAAAGTACCCTCTTTTTCCCAAGCAAAACTTTTCGTATCCGGATTAACTCATTTTGAACAAATATGCTGTGATGATATAATATGTTTTTTTTTTTTTAATAGAGAGGAAAAGATTTCCACGTGTCCCTGTTTGGGTATAAAATGCAGAAATATAGGGACAATGTAAGAATTTCTGGTGTTTTCTTTTATTCTTTAGGGACCATTATCTACCTATATCTTGACCCAAAATTTCCAAGACCAAATTCTACATAATACTCTTACCATTGAAGAACGTTAGAGGTAGTTTACGATGGATTTTGTCTGTCTCAAAACCGTCGCATTTTCGATACAAATAAATATGTGTGCATCATTAATTTGATAACGCCCTTATTGTAGATAGCATTTGTATGCGTAGTTTCCGTAGGTCTACTCCCAATATAAAGCATAGGCTGCTTAGAGTGCTTCCCAATATAAAGCATAGGCTGCTTAGAGTGCTGAGGTACCTGCGAAAATGCTTTGTTATTATTTTTATAAGCTGTTCTTTCTCCCCCTTGTATTTTTCATTTGGGGGGGATTGTTCGACAAAAATTCTACTCGGTGTTAATTTAATATTTTCCACATTTGTTTTATTGTCTTTGATGTTTGCATTTCAATCAAAATGTTGCACGAGAAAATGACGCGTAAACCATTTAGCTGATCCGTCAGCATTTTTCATATCGGAGATTTGTTTAAATCTGAATTAAATTATTCCACCTCAATTGCTCTCAGTATAAATCAATTCTTAGGAATCCAAGGGGTTTAGAGGTAGGGTTGAGAAGTCATTATTGTTTAATGAGCATAGCATGGACGCTTTTTTAAATATCTTTGGGGCTGTAAAAAACAAATCTTTAAGAAATTATTATGTCTGAAAGTGAAATCCAACGTTTCTATCTCATTAAATTGTTTTTCTGTTTTTGAGGGGCCATTTCTACTCCACTCTGTTCCTCTCAAAGATTCTTTTGGTGATGTTCTTCTCCTCCTAGTTCTTCTTGCTCCTGCTTTAACTTTTTATATGATTGCGATTTACTGAGACTGTTGCTGATTATGATTGTATAAAGTAGGTGCTAAATTAATGATAAAGGAATTTGATAACCTTATCTATCTAAATGTGGGAACCCACTGAAAATGCCTCGGAACTGCTTGGGAGTACCTACCTACCTAAAAGCAATACCTAACAGCAAACCTTCCTATGTAAATAATGCTGGGTATAGAGATAATTACGAGATTGCAAATCTATAATAAAAAGATTTTGAGTAAACAGAGGGCAAAAGCTTTGGTGAATTTCCAGATAGCTCTCCCAGAAATATTTGTTTGGATTTGGGGAATGTTTATACAAGCTGCTCAGATATGTACCTAATTTGAAACTTGAATTTTCAAAAAAATACCCCAGTCGATGTAGGTACTGTATTTGAATCACCCCAAAAATATTTCCCTTTTTTCACCACTTTTTCTGGAAAAAAGACACACCTCTAAAAGTCGATTCTCACGTTTTCCGAAGGAAAATGTGGGCACTTGCATCAAGAATTGACACATCATGTGTCTTATGGACACCTACGTAAGTAATACATGTGGAAAACATATGTGTCATGTGTCAGAGAGACATTTAAAAGGTCAAAGGTTATTACGGGCACTATACTTCATGGGCCACCTGTCTTCTTCTTCTTCATGTGGGCGTTGTGTATACTTTGCATTTATTTATTTTAATGTACTTTTCCATAGTTCCATAGTAATATTAGGTACGAGGGGGAAAAGTTGTCCCCGTTCTACCTACTTATGGACACCTACGTAAGTAATACATGTGGAAAACATATGTGTCATGTGTCAGAGAGACATTTAAAAGGTCAAAGGTTATTACGGGTACTATACTTCATGGCCCACCTGTTTTCTTCTTCATGTGGGCGTTGTGTATACTTTGCATTTATTCATTTTAATGTACTTTTCCATAGTTCCATAGTAATATTAGGTACAAGGGGGAAAAGTTGTCCCCGTTCTACCTATACCTAGGCATTTTCCATTACAGAGTAATCAACAAAAAACAAACCAACACACATCGATCATACACTTTTCCAGATGTGGAAATGATAATATATCTGTCCATGTATTCGACTATTAGCTGTGCAGGTAAAAAGCTCAGCCATCAACTTTCATATCAAAAGAATTAACAATCACACCACATACCATCAAATCATTTAACCCCCTCAAATCCCATGGTCAGCGAGCCGACAGGAACTCGAACGTCAAGAGTTCGAAGGAACCTCAAACGCCCTACTTAGAGACGGAGCGGAGGATTGGGCTTATACGAGGGGCCAAGAGGTAAAATGGACAAATCCACACTAACTTCATTTTGAGATAATTGGAGTCAAAGTCTAGGAGTGGCACTTGAGTGTACAGAGGTCTTCCTCTCAATTCACAGACAAAAGGGGGATGGAATAATATTTTTATTTTCCTCTCTGGATTTCAAAGTCTTTGTTTGAAGAGGAGAAGAGAAGGGAAGGAGAACAGAAAGGGGATTTTTTTCATTTGTTCATTATTATTGATAAGTGGATTTTTTAATATCCGCCGTGCTGGGAGATTACAACTTACAAGACTTGATGATGGTGTTTTGTATTGTACTGATGTGGTTATTAGGAATTGTTTTTTTACTTTCTGTTATTATTTTTTTTTACTTTTTTTTCTGAAATACGTTCATTTCATCAATAGAGAGTAAAATATGGTGCTTCATGCTACCGCATCCTAGGATATTTCTCAAAAGAAATCTCTGCTCAGTAGCAGTGACAACTGAGTAATGAGCTAATGAGAAAATTAAATGTGTACCCAGAACAAGTGAACGACATCCAAATATTTACAGACTGGAATTTTTCAATTAGTTTTAAATCTTTTACAAGGTTGAGAGAGATTAGGTAAGTATTTACCTCGGGACCCAAACACAAAACTTCCAAGAATTTTAAACCTTTAGCGTACGAGCTGAGTTTTAAATCTTTTACAAGGTTGAGAGAGATTAGGTAAGTATTTACCTCGGGACCCAAACCCAAACACAGAACTTCCAAGAATTTTAAACCTTTAAGCGTACGAGCTGAACATAATATACGAACTTGGACAGGTTGCTTGAGGGTTCAAAATGTTCCTGACTAATGACGCGTTTGGAGTGACAAGGGGGAAGAATTGAGCAATTAATGTTTTCATGATCACAGAGGGCAAAAGCTTTGGTGAATTTCCAGATAGCTCTCCCAGAAATATTTGTTTGGATTTGGGGAATGTTTATACAAGCTGCTCAGTTATGTACCTAATTTGAAACTTGAATTTTCAAAAAATACCCCAGTCGATGTAGGTACTGTATTTGAGTCACCCCAAAAATATTTCCCTTTTTTCACCACTTTTTCTGGAAAAAAAGACACACCTCTAAAAGTCGATTCTCACGTTTTCAGAAGGAAAATGTGGGCACTTGCATCAAGAATTGACACATCATGTGTCTTATGGACAGTACTAATCAAAAGTATGAAAATTAGGTGATTTTTCTTTGTTTGAAACCGCGATGGTGGCTGATAGCGAAATATTTCTGAGCCATGATAAAAGCAATCATGTATTGTCCCTTGACTCCCTTGTGAATAGAATGTCAAAGTTCAAAGTCATGAGACTATCGATGTAGCTAACGTATGCATGTTGGTACAAGTTCATAAACATGACACATTACAAAGTTTAAGCTTATTTGCTTATTTGAACGGATAGAATTGAACAATTTTCCATTAAATTCCATTTCGCCTAGATTTGCCTTCAATTATACCTGCCTAGTATCCTTGACTCCCTTGTGAATAGAATGTCAAAGTTCAAAGTCATGAGACTATCGATGTAGGTAACGTATGCATGTTGGTACAAGTTCATAACACATTACAAAGTTTAAGCTTATTTGCTTATTAGAACGGATAGAATTATATTGGCTCTTACTAATCAAAAGTATGAAAATTAGGTGATTTTTCTTTGTTTGAAACCGCGATGGTGGCTGATAGCGAAATATTTCTAAGCCATGATAATAACAATCATGTATTGTCCCTTGACTCCCTTGTGAATAGGTAGAATGTCAAAGTTCAAAGTCATGAGACTATCGATGTAGCTAAGGTATGCATGTTAATACAAGTTCATAAACATGACACATTACAAAGTTTAAGCTTATTTGCTTATTAGAACGGATAGAATCACTAATCAAAAGTATGAAAATTAGGTGATTTTTCTTTGTTTGAAACCGCGATGGTGGCTGATAGCGAAATATTTCTGAGCCATGATAATAACAATCATGTATTGTCCCTTGACTCCCTTGTGAATAGAATGTCAAAGTTCAAAGTCATGAGACTATCGATGTAGGTAACGTATGCATGTTGGTACAAGTTCATAACACATTACAAAGTTTAAGCTTATTTGCTTATTAGAACGGATAGAATTGAACAATTTTCCATTAAATTCCATTTCGCCTAGATTTGCCTTAAATTATACCTGCCTAGTACTATTTTAAAAGTATTACACACATCTTCTACCTACGTTTCTACACCTAGGATAAGCACCTAATCTTCATTCTTGACATTTTTCTTTTCCTTGATATTGGAATGTCTCAAAGTATAATTTATCGACACCGTTTCGCCCTTTGACAAAAGCCTCCCCCACCACCGTCACAAAAGCAAATTTATTCTCCATTATAATTTCCTTTTTGTATTTTTTTCCTTTGATTTTTCTTTTTCTCAATTTATTTATTTGTCTTTCCAAATTGGCACTTATTAATGTGCTCGCTCTGATTATGTTGATGTCATTTTTTGATTCTCTCGTTGGATTGTTTGATGAGAGCTAATGAATTTGATGGAAATGATACTAAGTAGGTATGGTTGTCCTAGAAACTTTACAATCAGTAGCTTCCCATGTTGTGTGTTTGATGTTTTGTGTCTTTTGAGTAATATTGTTAGCAGTGCGATTATCCCCTTAACGAATTGAAATGGGGGATCCTACCATTTTGCCGTTGATGTATTGTGTGTTTTTCTATGGATCTTGAATCCTGATCTATGTCTATGTCATCTACGTATGTCTATGTCTTAAAAGCACACCTAATACTCCGTATAGAAAAACAAGCTCAGTGATATATGCATGTACAAAAGTAAAGGTCTCCCTATCCAAAGATCGACAGATTGAGGCCAAAAGTGGAAATAAAGAATACAATGTCCTTATCTCGTTCTCTCTCTTCCTTCCTTTTCTAATAGCCAGACTAAGTCATGTTTGAGCTCTCTCTCTCTCTCTCTCTCTCTCTCTCTCTCTCTCTCTCTCTCTCTCTCTCTCTCTCTCTCTCTCTTCCTTCCTTTTCTAATAGCCAGACTAAGTCATGTTTGAGATGGATCTCGGGGTTTAAACATAACAACACGTCTCTCCATCTCCCTTTATCTCTCTTCTCTCTCTCTCTCTCCCTAAAACCTCTACCCTTACTAACTCACTTATCTCTATTCCCCTTTTCTCCTTTCTGTCTTTGTCTTTCCCTCTCTCTCTCCCCCCTCTCTCTCTCTCTCTCTTCCCCACATGTCTTTCTTTCCCCATTCTAGGCATCCTTTTTTACTGGCTCTTTCCCCTCATTTTCCCCTCCCTTCCTGTCCTTCCCATGCTATCTCCTCACAATGTACTCTAAGTCATGTTTGAGATGGATCTCGGGGTTTAAACATAACAACACGTCTCTCCATCTCCCTTTATCTCTCTTCTCTCTCTCTCTCTCTCCCTAAATCCTCTACCCTTACTAACTCACTTATCTCTATTCCCCTTTTCTCCTTTCTGTCTTTGTCTCTCCCTCTCTCCCCCCCTCTCTCTCTCTCTCTCTTCTCCACATGTCTTTCTTTCTCCATTCTAGGCATCCTTTTTTACTGGCTCTTTCCCCTCATTTTCCCCTCCCTTCCTGTCTTTCCCATATTATCTCCCCCTCCCTCCCATGCTATCTCCTCACAATGTATAATGCTGAGCAATGTATCATTTTTCTCTCCTTGTAGAAACCGACATGGGGAGGGGGAGCGTTATCAGTGAAATTTGTCTCTTCAGAGAAATGGGAAGGAATAAAACTTTCATACCCTCCAGGCTGAGGGAGAGAATTTTGCATTTAAATACTTGTTTTCTAGTTTTCACGTGAAGGTATCTCCGTATCCCCATTGGTTGATAAGAACCAAATTGAGTTTGGGACCACCCTATGATTGAAACCGACATGGGGAGGGGGAGCGTTATCAGTGAAATTTGTCTCTTCAGAGAAATGGGAAGGAATAAAACTTTCATACCCTCCAGGCCGAGGGAGAGAATTTTGCATTTAAATACTTGTTTTCTAGTTTTCACGTGAAGGTATCTTCGTATCCCCATTGGTTGATAAGAACCAAATTGAGTTTGGGACCACCCTATGATTTTTATGGAAATTTTCGTCTAGATAAAAATTGAACGGAGCAACAGTTTGTTCAAAAGTTCCTGAAGCTGCGCTGTAAATGTCGAGTAGAAGGAATAAAACTTTCATACCCTCCAGGCTGAGGGAGAGAATTTTGCATTTAAATACTTGTTTTCTAGTTTTCACGTGAAGGTATCTTCGTATCCCTATTGGTTGATTTGATAAGAACCAAATTGAGTTTGGGACCACCCTATATGATCTTTATAGAAATTTTCGTCTAGATAAAAATTGAACGGAGCAACAGTTTGTTCAAAAGTTCCTGAAGCTGCGCCGTAAATGTCGAGTGTTAATAATTACTTATCTACCTATATGTACTTGTACCTATAACCTACAAGTTCCATGCTATTTTATTTACCTAACAGGATATTTAGAGGTAACATCCGAGGGCGGTAGGTATTCAAGAAATTTCACCACTCCCTACATACCTATAGAATAAACCATATTAATACCTACACACATGTATTTAAAGTCAATATTTAAGGGTATTTGAGTGAAATTTCGAGTGTATGGCCGCCATACACGCCTTATATGGACGCTACGCCACTGTATTTAGGGGTAACGTCCGAGGACGGTAGGTATTCAAGAAATTTCACCACTCCCTACATACCTATAGAATAAACCATATTAATACCTACAGACCTACACACATGCGAAGTTCCAGAAAAATTTGCTCTCTAGATGTAAATACCTCCTATTCACAGTTATTTAAACATAATATTATGCGATATTCAAGTAATGTAAATATCCATTAAAGGTATTAAAAAACGGAGGGAAAAAAAGGGAGGCCAAAGGGATTTTCAAACTTCCTCATGTGCATGAATGAGAGAATATTTCAGTGGCGTATCGATTGAAATATTGGGGGGAAATGATCAGACATCCAGCATTTAAAAACTTGAATCAGTTGTGACTATGAAGTCTCCCAGAAATAAAGTTTACCCATTTCCTGAATACTCAAACCTGGGTGAAAAAATCAATTTAAAATGTAAGTTTCCTGATAAAGTGTTCCCAAACAACGAGGTATAATGCTACAAAACAGAAAATAACATCCAGCATTTCAAAACTTGAATCAGTTGTGACTATGAAGTCTCCCAGAAATAAAGTTTACCCATTTCCTGAATACTCAAACCTGGACGAAAAAATCAATTTAAAATGTAAGTTTCCTGATAAAGTTTTGCCAAACAACGAGGTATAATGCTACAAAACAGAAAATATAAAATCAGAAACAAGAGCCAGCCTGATTTTCATACTTTTTGATATCATCCAGCATTTCAAAACTTGAATCAGTTGTGACTATGAAGTCTCCCAGAAATAAAGTTTACCCATTTCCTGAATACTCAAACCTGGGCGAAAAAATCAATTTAAAATGTAAGTTTCCTGATAAAGTGTTTCTAAACAACGAGGTATAATGCTACAAAACAGAAAATATAAAATCAGAAACAAGTGCCATCTTGATTTTCAAACTTTTTGATATTTTTTTACCAGGTTGTCTGGAATGTCTAGGACTAGGATCAGGAAATGACAACGACATCCCCTCTTTCTCGCTTACCATTCGGCACTGTCTATGAATACGTGGACTATAAATTACGTGGGTAGATTAATGTTTTACATAGAGCTCTCTAATATAGGATCAGGAAATGACAACGACATCCCCTCTTTCTCGCTTACCATTCGGCACTGTCTATGAATACGTGGACTATAAATTACGTGGGTACATTAATGTTTTACATCGAGCTCTCTAATATGTATATCAGATGCTATTTCCACAAATGAAACACATAGGGCTTTTATTACATTTGCCCATATCATCTATGCAGGCGTATTTGCCATTGGATGTCCTATGAGTTCATCTTAAAAGTCAGGTACATAGGGCTTTTATTACATTTGCCCATATCATCTATGCAGGCGTATTTGCCATTGGATGTCGTATGAGTTCATCTTAAAAGTCAGGTATTGTGTTGGTTGTATGAACATCTATTAAGTAGGAATAGATGTTCAACAGATAGGTCTGTACTGTACATCTACTTGAAGGAATCAAGTTCCCACTCAAAAAACTTAACAGTCATAGGGCTTTTATTACATTTGCCCATATCATCTATGCAGGCGTATTTGCCATTGGATGTCGTATGAGTTCATCTTAAAAGTCAGGTAGTGTGTTGGTTGTATGAACACCTATTAAGTAGGAGTAGATGTTCAACAGATAGGTCTGTACTGTACATCTACTTGAAAGAATCAAGTTCCCACTCAAAAAACTCAACAGTTGGGTGTTCAATGTTCATTATTTGCCGTTCAGGATCTGAATCCTCATCAGCTTTTGTGTGTTGGTTGTATGAACACCTATTAAGTAGGAATAGATGTTCAACAGATAGGTCTGTACTGTACATCTACTTGAAGAAATCAAGTTCCCACTCAAAAAACTTAACAGGTGGGGTTTCAATGTTCATTATTTGCCGTTCAGGATCTGAATCCTTATCAGCTTTTGAAGCAATTTTCAAAAGATTCTTTGGAAAACTAAAAGAACATAATCTAAGTCGATCTATTTAAAATTTCGTAAAAGTTGTAATAAGATTAGGTCCAAGCAAAGCACCAATTTATTACAAAAGTTGGAAAACTAAAAGAACATAATCTAAGTCGATCTATTTAAAATTTCGTAAAAGTTGTAATAAGATTAGGTCCAAGCAAAGCACCAATCTATTACAAAAGTACATAGATAAAAATGCTCTCAAATACCTGTAGATACTTTTTGTTGCAAGCTTGCAGGTGATGTGCTTACAGCTACTTATAAAGTTAATGATTGCAGTTTTGTCAAATTACAAAAGTACATAGATAAACATGCTCTCAAATACCTATAGGTACTTTTTGTTGCAAGCTTGCAGGTGATGTGCTTACAGCTACTTTTAAAGTTAATGATTGCAGTTTTGTCAAGGGAAAACATACTTCATATTCAGTACATTTAGCATCCTTATTATCATCATGTTATCATCATGTATCACGGAGTTTAAAACAACAAATACTGATGGAATAGGAAATTTCGCTCGAACAGTCGGCTGAGGAGCGAAACACACTAATAATTTCCAAACCTACGTGTTGTGTTGACAGGATACCCCATCAGGAATGACAAGCACTAGTAACGTTACTAAATCACACGAAATGAAGGAAGATCTTCGGTGAAAATGTGGGATGGAGGAGTGTTTTGTCAAGGGAAAACATACTTCATATTCAGTACATTTAGCATCCTTATTATCATGTTCCCGGAGTTTAAAACAACAAATACTGGAGAAATAAAAGGAAAGATCAGGAAATGAAGGGATATGGTAACGAGAGAGAAAGAGAGGGGGAGGGAAGAGAGAGGAAGAAAGAGAGAGAAGGAGGGGGGAGAGAGAGGGTAGGAGGAAGATATGCTAAAGAAAGAAAGAGGGGGAGAGAGAGACGAAGTAGAGGGGGATTGTTTGGTTTTTCGAAAATATTGCTTTTTTATTTACATTTACAAATTTATTATTAGATTATAAAAATTTATTTGCCATCAAAAGAACAAATTTCCATATCCTCAAGGCTGATGCTTTGTTTATTCCGAGAGAACCCTGATCGGAGAGGGGATATTGGCTTTTACTAATCAAAAGTATGAAAATTAGGTGATTTTTCTTTGTTTGAAACCGCGATGGTGGCTGATAGCGAAATATTTCTGAGCCATGATAATAACAATCATGTATTGTCCCTTGACTCCCTTGTGAATAGAATGTCAAAGTTCAAAGTCATGAGACTATCGATGTAGCTAACGTATGCATGTTGGTACAAGTTCATAAACATGACACATTACAAAGTTTAAGCTTATTTGCTTATTAGAACGGATAGAATTGAACAATTTTCCATTAAATTCCATTTCGCCTAGATTTGCCTTAAATTATACCTGCCTAGTACTATTTTAAAAGTATTACACACATCTTCTACCTACGTTTCTACACCTAGGATAAGCACCTAATCTTCATTCTTGACATTTTTCTTTTCCTTGATATTGGAATGTCTCAAAGTATAATTTATCGACACCGTTTCGCCCTTTGACAAAAGCCTCCCCCAGCACCGTCACAAAAGCAAATTTATTCTCCATTATAATTTCCGTTTTGTATTTTTTTTCCTTTGATTTTTTCTTTCTTTTTCTCTTTTCTGAATTTATTTATTTGTCTTTCCAAATTGGCACTTATTAATGTGCTCGCTCTGATTATGTTGATGTCATTTTTTGATTCCCTCGTTGGATTGTTTGATGAGAGCTTAATGAATTTGGCGGAAATGATACTAAGTAGGTATAGTTGTTCTAGAAATTCTACAATCAGTAGCTTCCCATGTTGTGTGTTTGATGTTTTGTGTCTTTTGAGTAATATTGTTAGCAGTGCGATTATCCCCTAACGAATTGAAATGGGGGATCCTACCATTTTGCCGTTGATGTATTGTGTGTTTTTCTATATGGATCTTGAATCCTGATCTATGTCTATGTCATCTACGGATCTACGTATGTCTATGTCATTTAAAAGCACACCTAATACTCCGTATAGAAAAACAAGCGTTTCCTTGATATTGGAATGTCTCAAAGTATAATTTATCGACACCGTTTCGCCCTTTGACAAAAGCCTCCCCCAGCACCGTCACAAAAGCAAATTTATTCTCCATTATAATTTCCGTTTTGTATTTTTTTTCCTTTGATTTTTTCTTTCTTTTTCTCTTTTCTGAATTTATTTATTTGTCTTTCCAAATTGGCACTTATTAATGTGCTCGCTCTGATTATGTTGATGTCATTTTTTGATTCCCTCGTTGGATTGTTTGATGAGAGCTAATGAATTTGACGGAAATGATACTAAGTAGGTATGGTTGTTCTAGAAATTGCTGTGCTGATATAATATGTAGAGGAGAAAAAACTGCCCTCGTTTTCAATTTTTCCCTCCCAACTGTCTGTCACTGACGTCATGGGTTGAAGTTCCGAGAAGGGAGTTAAATTGAATCAAGAGAGAATGATTCACAAGTCTTTTCTGAATTTATTTATTTGTCTTTCCAAATTGGCACTTATTAATGTGCTCGCTCTGATTATGTTGATGTCATTTTTTGATTCCCCCGTTGGATTGTTTGATGAGAGCTAATGAATTGGCGGAAATGATACTAAGTAGGTATAGTTGTTCTAGAAATTCTACAATCAGTAGCTTCCCATGTTGTGTGTTTGATGTTTTGTGTCTTTTGAGTAATATTGTTAGCAGTGCGATTATCCCCTTAACGAATTGAAATGGGGGATCCTACCATTTTGCCGTTGATATGCTGTGATGATATAATATGTAGAGGAGAAAAAACTGCCCTCGTTTTCAATTTTTCCCTCCCAACTGTCTGTCACTGACGTCATGGGTAGAAGTTCCGAAAAGGGAGTTAAATTGAATCAAGAGAGAATGATTCACAAAATTGAGAGAGGAGATTTGCTTCTACCCTTCCAACATGTCTTCTTTATGTCATGAAATCTACTTATGGAAATATCAACCCGGGAACCGGCGGAAAACTTGTGTGCTATGTTCTGCTTCAATGGGTTCCTAATTTAATAGGGACCATTTATATGAATATATTCGAAGCCGTCGGACGGAAGTAAGGGGGAGTCCGTAGGGACAGTACGGTAGGGGAAGGAAGTTTCTTCTAAGTTAAACGCAAAAAAGTTGGACATTTCAATTGTTTTTCCCTCCAACAATTTTTTTAGAAGGGATTATTCAGCTTTAGACTTTGTTCCCCTGCAATGAATACGGATAGCTAAGTATTTTTCATGTATTAAATAAAAAGGACTGAGCAGATGAAGTGATTTACGAAGATGTGATGAGAGGGGAAAGGGAGAGGGAAATACACTTCTAAGTTAAACGCAAAAAAGTTGGACATTTCAATTGTTTTTCCCCCCAACAATTTTTTAGAAGGGATTATTCAGCTTTAGACTTTTTCCCCCTCACCTCATTCCTCAACTCATTCCTCAACTCATTTCTCATAATCAAAAATCAAAAAAAATTGGCTCACGGCTCACCTCATTCCTCACCTCATTCCTCAACTCATTCCTCAACTCATTTCTCATAATCAAAAATCTACGCTTGTAGCCTTACTACTGCAATGAATACGGATAGCTATGTATTTTTCATGTATTAAATAAAAAGGACTAAGCAGATGAAGTGATTTACGAAGATGTGATGAGAGGGGAAAGGGAGAGGGAAATACGATAGAGAGACAAGCTCGAAGAAAGTAGAGAACATAACAATTTAACTCAGAAAATTGAGGACTCTATGGATTAAAATCGTGCCTGCCTCTTTTCTACGCAAATAAAAGCACGCAGTTAGAAAGTTCTCGGATAACGTTGCTTAAAATCTTTGGAGAAAACGGCCTGCCTCTTTTCTACGCAAATAAAAGCACGCAGTTAGAAAGTTCTCGGATAACGTTGCTTAAAATCTTTGGAGAAAACGAAAAAAAAAAAAAAATCAAGATAACGAAATGCGAAGAAAATGTTACATAAAATTATAGGAAAATGGTGAGAATAAGACAGAGAACGAGAGAAGAGAATGCGAAGTAAGAAAACTAAATTCTTGAATTTATTATTTTCATCTGCGGCAGAATTGGATGAAGGGGGAGAGGAGGAGGGAGGAAGGCGCGGAAAATTACATTTTTCAAATAATAATAACTTTCATTTAAATAATATAATATCCAGGGAAAAACGAGCTGATACTTGAAATCTCTGTTTGGAAAACATCTTCCTCTTCTCTCTATCTCTTGTCTTTTAAAGCCTCTTTTTCTTTCACACCCAAGGCAAAGTGTGGTTAATGTAAAAATCGTTGAAAAAAAGGAGAATATAAACAATCTATTCATTTGGTCCCGAGAGCTCAATCATATACCTAGCTAATCCTTCATATACCATATACCTAATCCTAATGAATCAGCAAATGATCCAAGCATAATGTAGATCACAGTCAGCTCCCATGGCGTGTTTCTTTCACACCCAAGGCAAAGTGTGGTTAATGTAAAAATCGTTGAAAAAAAGGAGAATTTAAAAAATCTATTCATCATAATTTGGTTCCGAGAGCTCAATCATATATCTAATATTCACAACATCCTTCATGAATCAGCAAATGATCCAAGCATAATGTAGATCACTGCTTGTGAGTGTTGAAACATTTACATCAGGTGTTCCATTCAAGATTAAACTATCCCCGTGTCACTCAATATACACCTACCTATTGCCTTTTGTGACTTAGGTACCTAATTTCGCAAAATTACAAAGCTCCTAACTTTCAAGTACCTAGGTAGGCATGTCGTAACTTCTCAGACCAATTTCGTGCTTGTACAAGGTTGTCACGTGTTTTTAGTCCGCACGCGGGAGACCCGGGTTCGATTCCCGGCGGGGTCAAGAAATTTGTATCATGCAAATGATTGATTCCGTAACTGGCCGTTACGGGGCCCACTCAGCCTCGTGAGGAAAATGAGTAGCACAAAGCTCCTAACTTTCAAGTACCTAGGTAGGCATGTCGTAACTTCTCAGACCAATTTCGTGCTTGTACAAGGTTGTCACGTGTTTTTTTGTTAGAAGTTCATACTTCTGTTTAAAAAAGTTATAAATTGTTTTGTTCCTCTTAAAATATATTTTTGGGGATTATAGGATTTTTCGCTTTAGGTTCGTATAAAATTTTCTCTTGTTTATCTTTCGCTGCAATAGGTATAGGTTCTCATTTTTTTTATATATAATTAGAGATAATAATACATCTTGATGTTGGTACGAATATGATTCCATCCTATTGATGATTTAATTTCTCCGTTCATAATCGTTTCTTCTATCATGTTTAGAGACTTCCTCCAGAAGTTCTCATTTAGTTCTCATCTCTCAACCATTCTTCTCATATTCTAGCATGGCCGACCCTGAATCATGGTAACAGCGGAGAAATACAAACTTTACGATGTCAAAGTGTTGTTCTGTTTTCTCTCAAGCTAGTTGTCATCTAGGTATAGATTTTTTAAATTCTCCTTTTTTTCAACGATTTTTACATTAACCACACTTTGCCTTGGGTGTGAAAGAAAAAGAGGCTTTAAAAGGCAAGAGATGGTGCTGGAGGGAGGGGAATAGGGGGGGGGGGCGCTGAATGAAGAGCGTTTTTGTTATTTCAAGCTTTCATCATGTGTTTATAAAATGACCCAGTAAACTTGTCTCGACCTGATACATTTTCTCTCTCTCTATCGCGGTTTTATTTTTCGATATTAGGTGTGACCGCTCACCACTAGTTATCGTATTATAGAGGTGCATTTGTAGGGACATGAGTTATACAAGCGGATTGTCCCATTTCACATTCCTGACATCAATGATTTCTCATCTAGAAAAGAAATAAAAGAACTGTGCTGAAATGAATAATTCCCGAGAAATAACGATGGCGCATACAGCGGGGACCCCCAAATGAAGGCGTAATTGCTACCATGGCTGTTTGGCATCATAAATAACTATTTACCATGTTTTTTGCGCTATGAAATTCGAAACATGGAACGGGAGTGGGGGGAACAAACTCATAATTTACATTTTCGTGCGATATTTATTTTTATTTAATTCATTAGTATGAAAGAAATTTTCGCTCCTAAAGTATTGTGTTCCCTCGGAGCTTGTTGGGAGAGATCAATGGCAAATATTTGGAATTAATGAAATTAATAACTTGCAAACCAAGCGGATAAATATTTAGCTTAGGCATTTGAAGGCTAGATTAATGATTGGAGAAGTATGAAACCTCCAGAGTCCAGAGGAAGAACATTGAAGAAAAGGTGGAAAATTGGAGAACGATGCGATGGAGAGAAAAATGGTATTACTCTAAAGAAAATCAGGAATCAGGAAGACTGTGATTTCTTGAAGATTTTACTAGAAATCAAAATATCGCAAATATGAAACTTTCAATGTCAATTTTGCCTAATCCAATAGCATTAAATGCACCAGTTTGAGATGGATCACTGAAGTTAGGGAACCGGGCATGGTTGTGGAGGAAAGCGAAGTAAAACTCGGAAAAAAAGACATTAGTACATAAATTGTATCTCCTTTTGTAATTAAGTATACGAGCAGTGGATATCGCAAATATGAAAATTTCAATGTCAATTTTGCCTAATCCAATAGCATTAAATGCACCAGTTTGAGATGGATCACTGAAGTTAGGAGACCGGGCATGGTTGTGGAGGAAAGCGAAGTAAAACTCGGAAAAAGACATTACTAAATTGTACCTCCTTTCGTAATTAAGAACGAGCAGTGTGCTATGACCCTATGACCCATAATACTCCCCCCAACACTAGGTTTGAACAGAAGCCAAGTTTACCGATTGAGTGTGAAGTCATCACATCGTAGGAACCACCCAAAACACATAGCGTCACAGCAATTTATTATTTCACATTATTCACGGTACATATTTTTTATTATGTTTAAAATATCATTTTACATAATTCTTTGAATCGTGTCAATTTATTATTTCACATTATTCACGGTACATATTTTTTATTATGTTTAAAATATCATTTTACATAATTCTTTGAATCGTGTAAAAAAATATGTTAAAAATGTTCCAAGCAAGATGTAAAGAAGAATATGGATGCATGGGATATTACGTCTGTTGCTTGAAATATGCAAGGAGAGGAATGATGTCACTTTTAATCAAAATACTAGCGTTTCTACAGGTTGGCATTATTAAAATAGCATAAAACACAGGAATTACGTGGGAACAAACCAGAACATCACTGACAAAATGAAATGACTTCATAGAATTGGCATTATTAAAATAGCATAAAACACAGGAATTACGTGGGAACAAACCAGAACATCACTGACAAAATGAAATGATTTCATAGAATCTAACTTGGTTTTGCTTCTCCTGCAGAGATGCAGTTTATTCTTCATGCTCCAACATTCGCAGACTCAACAGAAATCCTATTCCCCACAGTTCAATAACTTTGCAAAACCTAGATGACAACTAGCTTGAGAGAAAACAGAACAACACTTTGACATCGTAAAGTTTGTATTTCTCCGCTGTTACCATGATTCAGGGTCGGCCATGCTAGAATATGAGAAGAATGGTTGAGAGATGAGAACCAAATGAGAACTTCTGAAGGGAGTTTCTAAACATGATAGAAGAAACGATTATGAACGGAGAAATTAAATCATCAATAAGATGGAATCATATTCGTACCAACATCAAGATGTATTATTATCTCTAATTATATATATATAAAAAATTAGAACCTATACCTATTGCAGCGAAAGATAAACAAGAGAAAATTTTATACGAACCTAAAGCAAAAAATCCTATAATCCCCAAAAATATATTTTAAGAGGAACAAAACAATTTATAACTTTTTTAAACAGAAGTATGAACTTCTAACAAAAAGATAATGCTGAAGATAGCCAAAGTTACAATCAGGATGAGTGAAATAATCACCTATGCTATGTATGCCCTATGCTATGCAACTAAGTAGATGCCAATCTATCTAAGAGCAATTAAAAATATCGCAAAATAGGTAGGAAGGTACCTACCTATCCGAAGTCGAAAGTGTGTATTGTACCTCAATGCGTTACTTTTTAGAGGAAGTATAATTACTATCATGAAAGAACAATATGACTGATATATGACGTGTAATTAATTAGGCAGGTTATCTAGGTACCTATCTATAGATAATGTTACCAAAGCGTGATAGGTCAGGGCACGCAATTTATAACTTTTTTAAACAGAAGTATGAACTTCTAACAAAAAGATAATGCTGAAGATAGCCAAAGTTACAATCAGGATGAGTGACAAAGATAGCTCTATAAATTTCTAAATCCACTCCTATCTGTCAAACTGAAAATAAAAGATATACACAGCAAAAAAGAAAATAAGATCCAACTAAACTTCAACTCGAAAAACTCAACTATGATTGAAAAAGTTTTGAATGTGTATAATATATTAATAAAAATAAAACAAAATATACAGTACCTACATACGGCGTATAACTGTGTAGGTAAGTTGGTAAGTGGAAAAAAAGTTAAAATTAAATACCAAGGAGATAGACAAACATAAAATACGCGAATATAAAAAAGAAAGTCATAAAAACTACGCCAACATAAATGTATGAGATCATCATGAAGTGAGACTGAGAGCTAACTAGGAAACATATAAAATTATGATTGGAAAAGTTTAGAAAAAATACTGTTTACACTTTGGTGATAGGATGTGTAAAGGTAATGGCCAAACTTACAAACCAGCTCGTAAAAACAGAACTAATGAAAACAACGAGTTTCTAAAATAAATTTTATGATTCATTGAATAGGTATGGTGGAGTAGAAGTAAGTACCTTTGACGAAACTAATGTCACATCTACAAAATGCTGAAATGGACTTTTGTCCACTTCCATGTAAACTAAGTAGGTACGTACCTACACCTGGCATTAAACTGGATTATCTACATATTATGTTGTAAGTTTAAAGAAATCATCATTTCCATCCTCTAATTGACAGGCCTCTAGATATAAATAAAAGTTCTATAGCTTTCTCTAGGTCAGGGTCAACTTTCCAAGTGAATATTCTTCCCTTCAACAGATCTCTTGAGCTTTAAGTTTATTCATTAGGAAAAAAAAGTTCTCTCCCAAAACTTTTTCTCTGCTACCACCAGAGAAAACAAGTAGGTCAAAGCGACGCACTTGGTTCTCGCAAATTTGAATGAAAATAACCCTTTACTGCACGAAGGTACTAGGAAGTTGAAAGCTAACAGTCGAAATCTTTCAAAAGGTTTGTCCGATCATCTTTAAGGGAATCATGAGATAGTTCTACGAAAAAGCTTCGGCTGTATGGCTTCGATATCGTATGAACGATCAATACAAGGATATTGAACAAGAATACCGGAGAAAAAAAATTATCAAACCACTTTCTTTTAGGTTGGATTGATGTACAATCATCAATAACACAATTACCTTTCTGGAATATAACGAGCTTAATTGACAAAATTCAATTAGATCTTCAAACTCGCGAGGAAAAGCTCTTTTTCTTTGAATTAAAATCTGGAAAATGGAAGTGGAAAATACTCATCAAAAAACAAATACAGTACCTACATCGACTGGGGTATTTTTTGAAAATTCAAGTTTCAAATTAGGTACATAACTGAGCAGCTTGTATAAACATTCTCCAAATCTAAACAAATATTTCTGGGAGAGCTATCTGGAAATTTACCAAAGCTTTTGCCCTCTGTTTACTCAAAATCTTTTTATTATAGATTTGCAATCTCGTAATTATCTATACCCAGCATTATTTACATAGGAAGGTTTGCTGTTAGGTATTGCTTTTAGGTAGGTACTCCCAAGCAGTTCCTAGGCATATTCAGTGGGTTCCCACACTTAGATAGGTAAGGTTATCAAATTATCAAACAAATACCTATGTTGGCATTCCTTTATCATTAATTTAGCACCTACTTTATACAATCATAATCAGCAACAGTCTCAGTAAATCGCAATCATATGAAATGTTAAAGCAGGAGCAAGAAGAACTAGGAGGAGAAGAACATCACCAAAAGAATCTTTGAGAGGAACAGAGTAGAGTAGAAATGGCCCCTCAAAAACAGAAAAACAATTTAATGAGATAGAAACGTTGGATTTCACTTTCAGACATAATAATTTCTTAAAGTTTGATGATTAATGTTCTTTAGCTTCCTACTTATATCTGTAGAACCAAGTATAGCTATGAGTGTAGGGTATATTTTCGGATTTCTATATACGAAAACAACTGTACAAGTACAGGTATAACTTCGCCGTATATCTCTCCATGAAGTCTTGGTGAGCCAAAAGCTTCATTTTCAGACATTTTCGTTTCTTTTGGAGCACATTTCTTCTTTTTCCTTCCATAATCACAACATGTTTCTTTGTGTTTCATTCTCATAGACTCTTTCCTTTTTCCCTTCCTCACCTTCGTCTTCTTCATTTTCTTTTCCTTCCTCCTACTTATATCTGTAGAACCAAGTATAGCTATGAGTGTAGGGTATATTTTCGGATTTCTACGAAAACAACTGTACAAGTACAGGTATAAGGTATAACTTCGCCGTATATCTCTCCATGAAGCCTTGGTGAGCCAAAAGCTTCATTTTCAGACATTTTCGTTTCTTTTGGAGCACATTTCTGCTTTTTCCTTCCAGAATCCCAACATGTTTCTTTGTGTTTCATTCTCATAGACTCTTTCCTTTTTCCCTTCCTCACCTTCTCTTCCCTTTCCTTTTCTTCTCTACATTTCTGTTTTTACAAAGGTGTATATATGTACATATGGTTCACGTTACCTATAACGTTTCGCAAGCTTTTCTCTCTGCCTTTTTTGAAAGGAAAAAAAGTCAGAACATATTTTTTCTCTCTTTTGCTTTCTTAATTAATTGTGTTTGTTAAAAGACCTTTAATTTGATATATAGGTCGACCAGGTTTGGATAAGCCCTTCTATGGGGACAGACAGACCGACAGACCGACAGACCTAATTAATTGTGTTTGTTAAATTAAATGTTATGTCTGTATTACACGCAGGAACAATGTTCTTTTCCTTCAGGTTTACCTACACGTTCTATTTCTAGAGTTCAATGTGTGGTTTTGTTAGTTGGAAATATTGCTGAGAAAAACACAAACAATGTTCTTTTCCTTCAGGTTTACCTACACGTTCTGTTTCTAGAGTTCAATGTGTGGTTTTGTTAGTTGGAAATATTGCTGAGAAAAACACATGACAACCTTGTACAAGCACGAAATTGGTCTGAGAAGTTACGACATGCCTACCTAGGTACTTGAAAGTTAGGAGCTTTGTAATTTTGCGAAATTAGGTAAGTCACAAAAGGCAATAGGTAGGTGTATATTGAGTGACACGGGGATAGTTTAATTTTTAATGGAACGCCTGATGTAGATGTTTCAACACTCACAAGTAGTGATCTACACTACATTATGCTTGGATCATTTGCTGATTCATGAAGGATGTTGTGAATATTAGGTATATGATTGAGCTCTCGGGCATCAAAAATTTTTGTATGTGTAAAAAAGGACGGGGACAAAGTATTCCTGACCCCTATTTTATTTTAAACCCTGCGGGAAGCACCGGAGGGGAAGGAGGGAGGTAAAAAGTTTTAAATTAAAGTAAAGGGAGATTAATTATCAAGTACACATATTACCCCGTTGTTCCCAGCATTTGCCGGAGAAAAACGGATTAAGGAATATAAGGATTAGGGAGCAAGAGCGGCAGTGGGAGGGAAAAATTCAAATATGTCGGCTTGAGAATGCAGGGTGGGGGGAAAATGTTGAATTTTCATATTTGAATCTTCTTTTCCTTTCCTACAGATAAAGTCATTACTTATGAGAAAGTTTGACAAAATGTTCCCCGAGTTTTAGATAAAACTCCCGAGAGAAGCTATTTGTCAGGAGATAAAATCTGTCATTACTCTGATACTTGGGGTTGGGAAAATCATAGACTGGAGAGTTTACATTGTTTTAATCCAAATTATCAAAATATCAAATAACGGCGCCTCGGCTCCTCAATTCCAGATTTTATGGTGGAATATAGATATGGGTATTAGTCTCGATATTTTGACTATCAAACTCGAAGTTTTATTCTACTTAATACGAGATAACAGGCATGGATAAACTGATTATTATTTACCTATAGAGCATCAGCTATCTACGTCCTGCAACACAGCTAGCTAGGGAACAGTCAGTTCTCAGGATTTTCAAGTGATCAGCATGATCAGGCTCGGCAGTCTAGAAGAGGCTGCAAAGTTTACCATGTAATTAATTCGCGCGACTGAGTGTTAATTGTTCATAATTCAGTTAGCAGATTTCGTTTTATTTTCTTTGCTCATCTCCCAGTCTGCAGCAGGGAAACTTTGTTTACTTTGCACTGGTGTTTCGCAGAGCGGAACATAGTCTGTTGTTCCCTTGTTTCCCCGGCTTGGAGAGATTTAATGCTCCGTGCATGTGAATGTTCAAAATGAGCATCCATGTTAATTGTTTTTCCGCGTACGCGAAGCCCGTGTTTGTGCCGCCCGCTCATTACACTAGATATTATGTTGCAAAAAATTTAACTTCCTATAGATTTACCTATTTAGAAAATTCGGGCAAAATTTGTCTTTAAATTGGGCTTAACCCCGATATGCCCGGCAAATTTTTTGTTTCTTATTTTGATGAAAATTGAAATAGGTATGAGATCCTTTAGTGTTCTATACAACATTATTTATTCGCACTTACTTGCCCACTTGGTTCTTCAGGGACTATTTCCTATGCTGATGGTAATTCACAAAATGGGGTTGAGCTCTTACCTGAAATTATTAAAACAGAGAACGCTCTAATAAGTACATGCATGGGGTATAGAATATTGAGATAACTATGTACTTTTATATCCAGGAATCAAGGTAGCCTCACTTTTTACACCACGCGCAAAAAAAAATATTGTCAAACGGTAGACGTTCTTACTGCGCTTGAAGTAAAAAGTGGGAAGTGCGGAGTAATTCGTGGAATAGGGCCCAGGTAACCACTAAACTTACAGATCAAAAGAGTACCTAAGCAATTAAAACAATGCTACTTCCCGGCGAATTAAATACCTAAGTGAGTAATTAAATCAGATGTATGGCACTGGCACATAGACCTTGGCAACATTGCATGATACGTTATTACATGCCAAGTAGGCACTTTGAAATTGTTCATTGTAGTTCCAACCAGCCTTTTAACGTCCCCTGGACCCAATGTATAAAACGAGGGTAAAAAATTTCGCTAAGCTAATGCTTTATCGATCTTGTTAGGTACTTGTACTCATAATATGTACGAGTACCTATACAATTTGTTACTCTTGTATACGGTAACTTGACGTCCGAAGTAATTTAGACAAGTGCTTTCTATCCCATGTTCTAGCGCTTAAATTTCGAGTAACTAAACTTCTTGACCTTTTTCCCGGAATTACCGTAATAGCGTTTCAAAGTTTAAAACGCGATTTTCTCGAAATGAGAAAAGGTGGACTCCCATCTTTTTTCCCGTGGGGTCTTCAAGTGCTTTCTATCCCATGTTCTAGCGCTTAAATTCCGAGAACCTAAACTTCTTGACCTTTTTCCCGGAATTACTCATACAGAATTTTCATTCAGAGGAATCCTTGAAATGAATACAATCAATGATCAAGAAGTTCACAATCGTATAAGTATTAATGCTTCCTGCCCTGGTTAACAATGGATTAGAAAATGTACACTGTACAGTTTACGTAGAATTGGTTGTTGAAGGGGAAGACATTACTCATACAGAATTTTCATTCAGAGGAATCCTTGAAATGAATACAATCAATGATCAAGAAGTTCACAATCGTATAAGTATTAATGTTTCCTGCCCTGGTTAACAATGGATTAGAAAATGTATACACTGTACAGTACATGTTTACGTAGAATTGATTGTTGAAAGGGAAGATTGAGATTATAGGAAGGACTCGTGCTTTGCGCACACCCCGTCTGGGGGCCTAGACCCCCTTGGGGCTTCGCCGGATTGATGTACTATAAATACCTACTTGTGACCTAAAGGAGACAAAATTTGAAGTTTTGTTACATACCTAAGTGCATTATTATTTGAATTTTAATCCCAGAGCAAAACAATGTTTGAAATTTGACCCATATAATAAACAATCATAATACAATAACTACATAGGTATCAACCACCCTCTGCAACGTTGAAAATTCAGTACAATAATTATTTTACCTTTGTTATACTTTTCAATAATAGAATGCGGTCATTTATGCCATAAATTATTATGGGGAATAAATCTTTTTATTCGACAGTCAATGAATAAAATATTTTATCAGGTACCTAGGTAAGTAGATATATTCTGGGTTGTGATGAAGTTGAAACTTGTGTATTTAGTTACCTACGCAAGTTCCTAGCAATACAGTATGAGAGGCAAAAGTTCTAAGAAGCTGAGAAATAAAACTTTTGCCAGAAAATTCTAGGAAGCTGAGAAACAGAACTTTTACCCAGGAAATTCTGAGAAGACTAATCTTCCGTATTATCAAGTGTTCGGAAGTCTTGAATATTGTCAAATTGAATTCGATAAAGACAAAAGAGAGGCAAAAGTTCTAAGAAGCTGAGAAATAGAACTTTTGCCAGAAAATTCTAGGAAGCTGAGAAACAGAACTTTTACCCAGAAAATTTTGAGAAGACTAATCTTCCGTATTATCAAGTGTTCGGAAGTCTTGAATATTGTCAAATTGAATTCGATAAATACAAAATAGAACATTCCAGAACGAAACAACGTGATAAACAGAGCACAGAAATAATCACCTATGCTATGTATGCCCTATGCTATGCAACTAAGTAGATGCCAATCTATCTAAGAGCAATTAAAAATATCGCAAAATAGATAGGTAGGTACCTACCTATCCGAAGTCGAAAGTGTGTATTGTACCTCAATGCGTTACTTTTTAGAGGAAGTATAACTATCATGAAAGAACAATATGACTGATATATGACGTGTAAGTAATTAGGCAGGTTATCTAGGTACCTATCTATAGATAATGTTACCAAAGCGTGATAGGTCAAGGCACGTCAATAATTTCGCAAATTTGAATGAAAATAACCCTTTACTGCACGAAGGTACTAGGAAGTTGAAAGCTAACAGTCGAAATCTTTCAAAAGGTTTGTCCAATCATCTTTAAGAGAATCATGAGATTGTTCTACGAAAATGCTTCGGCTGTATGGCTTCGATATCGTATGAACGATAAATACAAGGATATTGAACAAGAATACCGGAGTCAGGGCACGTCAATAATATCGATATATTTATAGAGGAAGCTTTATTTCTATATTTCAATTTAATTCCAGTTAATCTACTGTGGCGTATAACAGAGCTCGTGGCCTGTATTCATCGGATAATAACATACCTATGAAATAAAATACCCGTATTATGAACATTGAATGGGTCCCTCAACCTTCCCTATGAGCTTTTACAGTTATGAGCGAAAAGAGCATTACAGGGTGTATCAAGCAGTTTTAATGTCAGGGCAGATCGCATACTTATTTGTTACAAAACTACCAATTTCAATTGACAAGTAATAAGGTAAAATTGTATTCAGATTCAATTTATTGTACCTACTAGGTAGGTATTTTTAGAATCATACTATAGCTATACTTTCAGAAAAAATCGTAAAAAATAAAAAAAAAAAAATCAATTTTCCACGCACATGTAGATAGGTAGGTAAATTATGTTCTCCTATATGATGTTATTTCAATAAGAGGTTTCACCTTTGAAAATCAAAAAGAAGAGATCATAAACCACGTACCTAGGTATAGGTGTAAACCTCTTTGAAGTAATCCTTTGTTAAGACACCCACTATAAATTATAATATCCAGAATGCCTACCATTATGTTTTTGATTAATTTTCCAGCCTGCACGCACAGCCCGACGGTAACTTTTTATTAATTTCAAACTATAAAAAACTTAGAGCTCATTTTTGAAATAGTCTGGAAAACTTGGGGGAAAAACTATGCATAACATTGTACACGTAACATGCAGTATTTATTATACCTAGGTACCCTACGGTGAAAGTATACAATACAGTAACCGCAATGTATTGAAGTACTTGTAACTCGCATTCTATTGTGCTTGTAACAAGCAAGAATAGCTCCATATATTGACTTTAATTACATTGACGACATTGTGAGTACAACGTACCTCTACACTGAAGCTCTTGAAATTTTAGCTACAAAAACATCCGTTCTTGTTCAATAATCCTGAAGGGAGGGATGCCAACAAAATAATGTATGAATTTATGGAAACCTCATGCAAAGATAAACTTTACTCAATCCAATGCCAACCTCAGTGGTGTAGTGGTTAGCGCGGTGGACTTCGGATCTGGAGGTTGGTGGTTCGAGTGCAAGTCAAGCCATAAAATTTAGCGTAGTGCATTAAGCAAGGAACGACATTTGTGACAAGCATTTATGCTAACACAATTAAAATAATTCCTTTTTTACCTTTTGGTACATTCCCACTGCCATGTTACTGACTCATAAAGATGTAAACTTTCTCGCAATCATGGTTAGACTATGATTTCTAGGTGTACACTTTCCCTATGTACCTACCTATTTAGATCAAAGTAAGTATAGAGATTATAGGGAACATAGGTACTCGTTACAGGGACTAGTATACCTATCCAAGAACCTACGAACAAGGGGAATAATCAACTGAAGTGGTCAAACCAGTGTTAATGTGTTTTAATCACAGTTTCGCGTGAGGACATTGAGAGGAGGGCGGGTACCAGACAGGGAAAAAACTCAGATAAGGTACTATAAGTAAGTATAGAGATTATAGGGAACATAGGTACTCGTTACAGGGACTAGTATACCTATCCAAGAACCTACGACCAAGGGGAGTAATCAACTGAAGTGGTCAAACCAGTGTTAATGTGTTTTAATCACAGTTTCGCGTGAGGACATTGAGAGGGGGGGCGGGTACCAGACAGGGAAAAAACTCAGATAAGGTACTATAATAATCTACTCATAAGTAACCGAGTTGAGTGGGTACCTACTACCTACGTAGGTTATACTTGATAAGTAACCGAGTTGAGTGGGTACCTACTACCTACGTAGGTTATACTTAGTACCTACCCATTAAGTGTACTTTGACGTACTTTTTTTTCATCATAAAAGTAATTTAATTTTGTTTATAAGCATTCGTCAAACGTCACTCATTTCTTGGAACACGCATTCTACAGCTACATTAACATAAGCTCTTGCTGAAGTACCTACTAGAGACAGGGACGGATTTACCCATTTGTAGACGTGGGGTACTCTGGTACTTATTTGGGTCCGTCGACTGAAGCCCTTGTGCTAAAATTGTAGACGTGGGGTACTCTGGTACTTATTTGGGTTCCTCGACTGAAGCCCTTGTGCTAAAAGTCTAGCAGAGGACTAGTCAGCAGGATTAAAGTAATTCCCCAAAATAAAATCCAGATACCTATTTGTATTTCCAATGGAATCAAACAACCAAAATAACTACCGGTATTAGTCTCGATATTTTGACTATCAAACTCGAAGTTTTATTCTACTTAATACGAGATAACAGGCATGGATAAACTGATTATTATTGGCGATACTGGTGGCAGGTACTGCTAACATCTAAGCATCAAACCATCTTACCTATACCCTATACAGCATGAGCTATCTATGTCCTGCAACACAGCTAGCTAGGGAACAGTCAGCTCTCAGGATTTTCAAGTGATCAGCATGATCAGGCTCGGCAGTCTAGAAGAGGCTGCAAAGTTTACAATATAATTAATTCGCGCGACTGAGTGTTAATTGTTCATAATTCAGTTAGCAGATTTTGTTTTATTTTCTTTGCTCATCTCCCAGTCTGCAGCAGGGAAAATTTGTTTACTTTGCACTGGTGTTTCGCAGAGCGGAACATAGTCTGTTGTTCCCTTGTTTCCCTACATCCGTTCTTGTTCAATAATCCTGAAGGGAGGGATGCCAACAAAATAATGTATGAATTTATGGAAACCTCATGCAAAGATAAACCTTTTTTACTCAATCCAATGTGATTGTGAGTCACCCTTTATTCGAATTAAGAAGTCTCTAAACGTTCATATCCTTATTAAGACGGCTTGATGAGTTCATAAGAAACTTGACAATAATTTCTTACTTCAACAAAAGTCAGCGATTTCTTCCCCTTAGAGCTTAGATTTTCGAATGACTCAGAGATCTTCAAAGATAAACTTCTTATTCTTTACTATAGTTTTTCCAATGCGTTCTCTTTTGGTACGGAGCCAAGGAACCGCAGTTTTTATTCCTTTGTATTCGTTTTTTCAACCTGTCATTTGAAATTCTCTTGTGCCTTATTGAGACCAAGCTATTGTCATTTGAAATTCTCTTGTGCCTTATTGAGACCAAGCTATTGTCATTTGGAACTTTTCTCCTTTTTTTCCCTTTCGCAACGTCATTGATTTCCCATGGTGATAGGACATATCGTTCCCAAACCCCCCAACCGAGGTACCCCTTCTCCGTTTTTTATAAAAATTTTATCCGCCATCATTAATCTTAGTCGTTCTACCGTTATTACGGTGGTTTGTTTAATGCCTAAATCTTTTTCACCGACAAAATGTGTTGGATACCTTTTTTTCTATTTTATTCGGAGACGAAGTGGGGAAATTTTCGAAGGAAATATTTTGCCTCGCCACACCAAGGTCATAAATAATAATTCATTAGAGATAAATTGATTTGGTCAGCAAATGGGTTTTGCCAGTCACTATCCTTTTTCTCCTGAATAATTGATTCGTCTTTTGAAAGCAAAGGACGAAACTCCAGTTTACTTGGAAATATTCTCACAATCTGAACAGGGTTGTAATCCGGATGAGATTATTGAGATGGATTACTTATTTTGATCTCAAAGTTAAACAAGTAAAGGACGAAACTCGAGTTTACTTGGAAATATTCTCACAATCTGAACAGGGTTGTA
The DNA here is from genome assembly GCF_000475195.1 of Diaphorina citri. NCBI lineage: Eukaryota > Metazoa > Arthropoda > Insecta > Hemiptera > Psyllidae > Diaphorina > Diaphorina citri. Next base: position 8,012 of record NW_007378054.1, on the reverse strand, counting down.
ATCCGGATGAGATTATTGAGATGGATTATTTTGATCTCAAACTTACATCAATCCTGCTAACCACTAACTAATGACAAGTTTCTGCCAGCTGAAGTGGAGGTATCAAACACAATTTGATCTCAATAACTAACTAAACAAACTAACCACTAACTAATGACAAGTTTCTGCCAGCTGAAGTGGAGGTATCAAACACAATGAAAGAAAGTATCACACTATCACAGTGTCTAAATAAAACCTCTTCAAAAGAGTCAATATCATAATCAAATTTGCCCAGTGTTATTTGAGGGACGTCATTTACATTGCAGTGTCTAAATAAAACCTCTTCAAAAGAGTCAATATCATAATCAAATTTGCCCAGTGTTATTTGAGGGACGTCATTTACATTGCACATGAGAGCGTCAATTTCAATTTATTTGATTCAGAAAAATCTACAAGAGTGTAACGGATGCATGACACGTGACCCTGCCAAGATAAAGTCACCCATCTTGATATCTCCCCTCCTCCTTTGTTGACTCAGGATATCATGAGAACCGGGATCAGGGTCGAAAAAAGATTCGGGATCAACAAAGTCAGAGCTGAAATATTGCAATATTTCAGTCCTCCAATTCCAACTGACACCTAATAGTGAGCTGATTCTAATTTTGCAATTTACATTGCACACGAGAGCGTCAATTTCAATTTATTTGATTCAGAAAAATCTACAAGAGTGTAACGGATGCATGACACGTGACCCTGCCAGATAAAGTCACCCATCTTGATATCTCCCCTCCTCCTTTGTTGACTCAGGAAATCATGAGAACCGGGGTCAGGGTCGAAAAAAGACTTGGGATCAGCAAAATCAGAGCTGAAATATTGCAAGTAGCGGAATATTGCAATATTTCAGCCCTGCAATTCCAACTGACAGTATTGTACCTGACTATGAATTCAGGCTAACGATCTAGCTTTTGAAACGATGAAATCGCCTTTGTAGAAAGGTTACTTACAAAACTAAAAGCCTACATAGATTCAAAATACCTTTAAAGAGATTTAATGCTCCGTGCATGTGAATGTTCAAAATGAGCATCCATGTTAATTGTTTTTCCGCGTACGCGAAGCCCGTGTTTGTGCCGCTCATTACACTAGATATTATGTTGCAAAAAATTTAACTTCCTATAGATTTACCTATGTAGAAAATTCGGGCAAAATTTGTCTTTAAATTGGGCTTAACCCAGATATGCCCGGCAAACTTTTTGTTTCCTATTTTGATGAAAATTGAAATAGGTATGAGATCCTTTAGTGTTCTATACAACATTATTCATTCGCACTTACTTACCCACTTGGTTCTTCAGGGACTATTTCCTATGCTGATGGTAATTCACAAAATGGGGTTGAGTTCTTACCTGAAATTATTAAAACAGAGAAAGCTCTAGTAAGTACATGCATGGGGTATACAATATTGAGATAACTATGTACTTTTACATCCAGGAATCAAGGTAGCCTCACTTTTTACACCACGCGCAAAAAATATTGACAAACGGTAGACGTTCTTAGCGAGTTTACTTGGAAATATTCTCACAATCTGAACAGGGTTGTAATCCGGATGAGATTATTGAGATGGATTACTTATTTTGATCTCAAACTTACATCAATCCTACTAACCACTAACTAATGACAAGTTTCTGCCAGCTGAAGTGGAGGTATCAAACACAATGAAAGTAAGTATCACACTATCACAGTGTCTAATCTAAATAAAACCTCTTCAAAAGAGTCAATATTATAATCAAATTTGCCCAGTGTTATTTGAGGGACGTCATTTACATTGCACACGAGAGCGTCAATTTCAATTTATTTGATTCAGAAAAATCTACAAGAGTGTAACGGATGCATGACACGTGACCCTGCCAGATAAAGTCACCCATCTTGATATCTCCCCTCCTCCTTTGTTGACTCAGAAAATCATGAGAACCGGGATCAGGGTCGAAAAAAGACTTGGGATCAGCAAAATCAGAGCTGAAATATTGCAAGTAGCAGGATATTGCAATATTTCAGCCCTGCAATTCCAACTGACAGTATTATACCTGACTATGAATTCAGGCTAACGATCTAGCTTTTGAAACGATGAAATCGCCTTTGTACAAAGGTTATCTACTTACAAAACTAAAAGCCTATGTAGATTCAAAATACCTTTACAGAGAGCTGAAATATTGCAAGTAGCGGAATATTGCAATATTTCAGCCCTGCAATTCCAACTGACAGTATTGTACCTGACTATGAATTCAGGTTAACGATCTAGCTTTTGTAACGATTAAATCGCCTTTGTAGAAAGGTTACTTACAAAACTAAAAGCCTACATAGATTCAAAATACCTTTAAAGAAAAACAAAGTTCTAAATAAGTCAACAGAAAATAGGTAACTGTTGAATCCATCCTATTAGTCATATGATCCTACAGCTCAAAATCAAATCCCAACCACCCAAAAGGTATCCCAAATCAGTAAAAGTAGATAAAAGCTTAGCCCTTGTTGTTTGAAAATACCCGGATTCGACAGGCTTTTCTTGGAACTGCCTCAACTGCCCATTTAATAGCGCCTCCTCAACTTCCTCCTCCCATTTCATGCAATAATTTTCAAAAGCCTGCCTAACGGGCCTGCCTCCCTTTCTCATCTTCCTCCCCACCTCATGCCGTTTTTCTGTTGACTTAGTGTCATGTGAACACATTATTACAAAATATTATAAAAGTTGTTTTTTTGTTTGTGGATGAGCGAGCGACATTTTTCACCGACGGGCCTGAAAGTTGCTCGACATTTTCTTCTTTACTTGCTAACTTCTTTAGCCACTAAGTTTTGTGTTAGTTTCTTGCTTTGCTGGGTCTGAATAACCAAACAGTAATACAATCACCAAATTCTATTGTTTTAGCTTTATAGCTGAACAAGCTCTAGTTGGTCACTTGGTTAGTCAGCTTCTTCTGTAAGTAGGTACCTATTGTCAATCTGGAATTATAAAAATATAAAATAATAAATAATTATTTCATCCAAAAAATTTCAATTTTCAGAAGAAGAAGAAATTGCTACGCTCACAAGGAAAATGTCCATGATGAGCATGGAAAAAGAATACCACTAAGTTTTGTGTTAGTTTCTTGCTTTGCTGGGTCTGAATAACCAAACAGTAATACAATCACCAAATTCTATTGTTTTAGCTTTAGCTGAACAAGCTCTAGTTGGTCACTTGGTTAGTCAGCTTCTTCTGTAAGTAGGTACCTACTGTCAATCCTGGAATTATAAAAATAATAAATATAAAATAATAAATAATTATTTCATCCAAAAAAATTCAATTTTCAGAAGAAGAAGAAATTGCTACGCTCACAAGGAAAATGTCCATGATGAGCATGGAAAAAGAATGACTCCCGAAACTTTCCGGCCACCCTATACCTATTCACCCTTTTATGATTTTTTACATAGTAAGTGTGGCGTCAGATAATGTTCTTCTTTTTTTCGGAGGAAATCGAGAGGATTTCATGATTTATTGCCTGGGAAATAATTCGATTTTCAGCAATCTCAACGGCAATGTGATTCCTGCAGTGTAATCATAATTAACTAAACAGTTTTCTCTTCTTGAATCTGAACATGTCGTAATGAATTTGATGAATCTGCCGCTATTATCAAATATCATGCGGTACATATAACTTTTATTTCTTGAAATCGAGAGGATTTCATGATTTATTGCCTGGGAAATAATTCGATTTTCAGCAATCTCAACGGCAATGTGATTCCTGCAGTGTAATCTGCCGCTATTATCAAATATCATGCGGTACATATAACTTTTATTTCTTCTGTAACTTATTTCGAGAAGCAAGATCATAAAGTGCTGTCAGCTACCTCTTTGGCGTCTCAGTTTTTCAGGACATTTAAAAAGAAAGCCATATTCTCGACTCATTTTAGGTTCTGTAATATCATTATCAACATCGTAAAGAGCAATTTTGATTTCATAACATTTGGATACACAATTTATTGTATATCTTCGGTCTTTTGGCACTATCATCATTTCGAATACATATAATAATTAGGAGACTCATACATCTAATTCTCGCACACATAACACACATTACACACCATGCAAGCGTGGATTTCAAACAAAAGGGAAAACAACTAAACAACACGCTAAATACAACAGTATTAGCCTGTCTCAATTTAATTTTTATTAATTTCAGACGATTTTATTAATGTTACAACACAACGCCTGGAAAAGATAATGAAAAGAAGCTCCAAACAAACAATACCTTGTACAAAGACCCCCCAGTTCTCCGCCATTCTTCATTTACTCCACCTACTGTGACCCCTCCAGTTCTCTTTCCTCCTACTCTTCCACAGTTCCTTCACCTACTAAATCTCCCCTCCTTCTCCCAAGGGGGGGGGGAGAGGGGTACCATCAGCTATTCCACGGGTCCCACCAATGCTCCTTTGCTAATTTGTTACTCAGGAATGGGGATGGAATTTTGAAAAACAATGAATGAAAGGGGAGGTAGGAGACAACAACATGAAGAAGGAAGAGGGGGAGGAAAATAATGGAAGAGGAGTACGAGGCAAGAGCGGAGAGGAAGGGAGGAGGAGGGACGATTCGGAGGATAGAGGGGGAAGGAGGGGAGAAGGAGGAAAGGGAGGGAGTAAGAGGGAAGCGTGGGAGGATTCAGGGGAGGGGAGTTGGAGGAATGAACTTGGGATCAGCAAAATCAGAGCTGAAATATTGCAAGTAGCGGAATATTGCAATATTTCAGCCCTGCAATTCCAACTGACAGTATTGTACCTGACTATGAATTCAGGCTAACGATCTAGCTTTTGAAACGATGAAATCGCCTTTGTAGAAAGGTTACTTACAAAACTAAAAGCCTACATAGATTCAAAATACCTTTAAAGAAAACAAAGTTCCAAATAAGTCAACAGAAAATAGGTAACTGTTGAATCCATCCTATTAGTCATATGATCCTACAGCTCAAAATCAAATCCCAACCACCCAAAAGGTATCCCAAATCAGTAAAAGTAGATAAAAGCTTAGCCCTTGTTGTTTGAAAATACCCGGATTCGACAGGCTTTTCTTGGAACTGCCTCAACTGCCCATTTAATAGCGCCTCCTCAACTTCCTCCTCCCATTTCATGCAATAATTTTCAAAAGCCTGCCTAACGGGCCTGCCTCCCTTTCTCATCTTCCTCCCCACCTCCTGCCGTTTTTCTGTTGACTTAGTGTCATGTGAACACATTATTACAAAATATTATAAAAGTTGTTTTTTGTTTGTGGATGAGCGAGCGACATTTTTCACCGACGGGCCTAAAAGTTGCTCGACAAGATCTTCAACTGTTGATGTTGGAAGCAAAATGTTCCTTGTTCCCGGCTTCTTCTTCTCCTTCTTCCTACAGAACACTATTATTTGGTCAAACCAAGGACCAAATAATATCTATAAGTAAGGATCTTTTTGCCAAAAATGCCACAATCTTTGACTGAAGTTGAAATTAAATCAAGTAGGTAATGGTATGTAGGTACCTATATCTAACTGCCATTGTCCTGGAAAACAGGAGTGTGCTGTTGTACAAGTTGTACATTTTCCTCTCTTATCTTTCCGCGTTTTCTCATTCTTATCAATTTCACCCCGCCTCACTTATTTAGTATCTTTTCCCTTCTTTCAAGACGTGGAAGGAGAAATGTCAACTCGCGAAAAGACACCCCAAAGTTCCCCCCTGTTCTCTTTACCCCCTACTTTCATTTTCTTTTTTCAATTGTGAAATTTTTCTACCTCTATGAAGAAAAGCTGGGACCCCCCTCTCCCCATTACGTTCCGTGAAGACTTGGGTGATAATGAATACCATGAATGAGGAGGTAGAAAGGGAGAGAAGGAAAGAGGAAGAGTGGGAGGGAGAAAGAGGAGAGAGAAAGGGGACAGAGCAGAGATAAAATTACTTTTTTTGCCGGGTAGCAAAGCCACATTCAAAATTGAAAAACATAGGTATATCCTGAAGTCCATGATCAATGATAAACTGGGAATTTTGGCATCTCCACTAATTTGAGGTTTTTCTTCTTTTTGATAATTTCTTCTTCCCTCATTCCCTGAACCTCTTTCTCCCTGTCTTCTCTAAGTCTGTCTGTCTGACACTCTCTCTCTTCCTCCCTCCTTCCCACTGACTCTCTTCTCATAATTATTATGTTTATCCTCTGTTCAAAAGTACATAATTACATAGTAACATAATAGCAAAGAAGAAAACAGAGAAGTGAGCGTATGGACCGCTGGAAAACAGAATAAAGAAGATGCGAGGAAAAAAAGCACAAAAACTAGAGCCAGAGAAGGGAAGAAAAAGAACTAAATAAAAAGTATTATTTCAGGCCATAATAATAAAAAGTTCAAGCCAGATGTTTCAAGAAAATTAGGGTAAGTGTACCATTTATTCGCCCACCTAAAAAACGTACCATTTATTGGCCCACCCGTACCATCCGCCACATAAGTCTGAACTGGACGAAATGTTTCAAGATCCAAACTAATCTAAAGACAGGGCTTATGGTGGACCCACTCGATCTACCAAATGGTTCGTTTTTTTTTTTTTTTTTGTTTTTTTTGTTTTTTTCGCTTTCGTTTTTTACCATCCGCGCATTACATTGGTAAATAAGCGGGGTGAATATTTTGCATGGTAAATAACCCGGGTAACGGGTGGTAAAATAAAAGATTTAAAAACAAAAAATACTATGTTCAAAACTTAATGTGACCAAGCGCTACGACAGA